>NW_007065535.1:83040-108298 GCF_000164805.1 Carlito syrichta
TCATGTCAGGACTTCTGTCTCTGACAGTCTCTTTGAATGGGTAGAAATAAACACAATAAACAAGGATGACTCATCAAAAATCAGGAGTCTTTTCCAGACTCAATGGGTAATGATTTTACTTTTTGTATTACTGGACTTGGGCTGCCATAAAAATATACACACTGAGTGGCTTCAATACAGACATGGATTTCCTGAAAGTTTGGAGGCCACAAGTCCAAGTGCCCTCAGGGTTAGTTGCACCAGCAGGTGAGGCCTGTCTGTCCTGGCTTATAGACAGTCACTTTCTTACTATGTCCTCACATAGAATTATCTGTGCACAGAGAAGATAAGGTGCAATTGTCTTATAACGACAACCCTTCAATTGGATTAGAGTTCCAGCCTAATTATCTCATTTGACTAAATTTCCCCCCCTTAAGGTTCTATCTCCAAATATGGTCACATTGAGGGTTAGGACCTCAGCGTGTGAACTCTGAGGAACATAATTCAGTCACTAGCAGTCTACAATGGCCTAAACTGATTTTACTATTATTTCAAGTTATGCAATGTTGGCTGATTGGATGCATGCGTAAATGAGATATTGATGCATGGAAGTGGGCAACAGAAGACTGAAACCATCAGTTGCAGAAAGTGACTACAAGTAGACAATAGTTCTTAGAAACCTCCAGGAGGCAGTATTCCTGTTTGGAAGCATTAACTCCTACCTGATGACAGCGTATGTTTCTTAAGGCAAAGGTATTATTAATTTCACTTTTTTCCTGATGGTTCCATTGGGAACCTTAGGTTCCATTGGGATAAAATCTACTAGAAATCATATGGCTGGTGACAAAGCAGGTACCTGCTCTCTTCAGCTAGCTTAAGATAAGACTGTCAATCTCACATCTTCTAAGCAAAGAAGAAAGAAATCGCAATGAACAAACTGATATGAAAAATGGTATGGTAGCCAGGAAGAAGGAAGTGAGAAGGAAAGGACAAAGGGCAGGAGAAAAAGAAAGACTTACATCACAATCCTTACTGCTTCTGTCAGTAGGTAGGAGGGGCACCCAGCAGGGTGAGACTGTAGGTGGATAGGCCACAGGGTTGTAGAGGCTCCAGGTAGTGAGGGTGGCTTCTACAGGAAGTAAAGCTCATCTTTGGGCTCTGGGACATGATAGTGCTGGCTCCAGGTCTCAAAGTCAGATTTTGCTTCCTAATTCTGTTTCTGCTACAGAAGATGCTCAGCATCAAGATGGCGGTGTGAGGGTTTACTTGGGAGAGGGAATCTAAAACAGGGAAGGTACTTAGCAGAGGGAAATTAAGATGGACACTGAAAATTAAGAGGGGGAGATTAAGACAGGGGACACTTAAAAGAGGTAAACCAATATAGAAGACACTTAATAGAGGGATGTCAAAAAGGGGGACACTAAGAAAAAGAAAGCAAAGGTGAAGGACACTTAGATGAGGGAAGTTAAGACAGGAGACACTTAGAAGAGGGAAGTTAGGTCAGGGGACACTAAGAAGAGGAATGTTAAGACAGGGAGCATTAAGAATAGGGAAGGTAAATCAGGGACACTTAGATGAGGGAACTTAAAGAAGGTGACACTGAAGACAGGATGAAAGACAGTGGATCTTTACATAAGGGAACTTAAGGGAGGGGACACTTAGAGAAGGAAAGTTAAATCAGGGGACATTTAGAAGAGGGAAGCTAAGTCGGGGGCACCTAGAACAAGGAAGTAACCTCAGGGGACAGTTAGAACAGGGAACTTAGAAGAAGGACGTTAAGACACGGGACACCTAAAACTGGGAAAAGAACACTTAGAAAAGGGAAGTTAAGTCAGGGGACACTTGGAACAGGGAAGTTAAGGAAAAGACCACTTATAAAAGGGAAGCTACATCAGGGAAAACTTAGAACAGGAAAACTATGTGAGATAACAGTTAAACAGGGAAGTTAAGGAAAAGAACACTTAGAAAAGGAAAGTTACATCAGGGGACACTTAGAACAGGGAAACAACTTCAGGGGACAGTTACAACAGGGAACTTAAGGAAAAGGACACTTAGAAGAGGGAAATTAAGGAAAAGGACACACAAAAGAGGGAAGTCAAGTCCAGGGACACCCAGAACTGAGAACTTATGGAATCTGACACTTAGTAGGGAAAACTTAAGACAGTGTGTATTTCCAAAGGAAGTTAAGTTACAGGAGACTTAGAAGAAGAAATTTAGGAAGAGGACATTTAGAAATGAGAAGTTAAGGCAAGGGACATTTAAAAGAGGGAACATAAGACAGGGGACACTTAGAAGAAGGAAGCTAAGACAAGGGATTTTAAAATTATAAAGTTAAGAAAGGAGCCACTTAGAGGATAGTTAAGACGGAGACATTGAAAAAGTGAGAAGTTTAAACAAGGAACACTAAGACGAGGGATGTTAAGATGGGACAGTTAGAAGGAGAAGTTAAGTCAGGGGACACTTAGAAGAAAGAAATAAGCCTTGGGGGAACACTGAAGAGGAACGTTATGAGCAGGGGCACTTAGGGAAGAAAACTAAGCGGAAGCCTGTAGGAGGAGGAAGAAAGAGGGTGGCTCACTAGTGGGGGAGCAAAAATGGTGGAACACGGGAGAGAAAACCTAACATAGTGCATGTTGGTGGAGGGTGGAAGGGAGGAGCCTAGGGTGATGGAAGCTAAGACCTGAGATGGGGTCACTCAGGAGAATGAAGCTGTGGGAGAGCTCCTTCCTGTGCCTCAGTTTCCCCTTCTGCTTCTTATCCTCTGGGAAAAGAGAGGTACAGGAAAGAAGGGAGAAATTTATTGTCAGGAGAATGGGAAGGAGGGGAGGGTTGGATAGAGCAAGATATCCCAGGGAATAGCTAGAAACCTCCACTCCCACAGGTCCCCTGTAACTGGGATCAGAGGTCCTTGCTGCAGGACGTCCCTGCTGGACAGTGATCCTGCCTGCAACAGTCATTGGGCACCAAGGATTGCTAGGTGCTAATCACCCCCTCTCAGATGCCCCAGTTGCCCCTGAGGTGCATGGGGTCATTCTCAAGGCTTTCCTGGCCCAGTGAGGAGAGTGGACATGGGTGGGAAGCCTAGCTATGATGGCATCAAATAGCAGGCAGGGACAACCATCTGCACAGCGCACCACTGGGAAGTGTCTTCAGAGCAGTTCATCATGTCAGTGCCAGCTGGGCCCCACCCACCAGTCTCTGTTCCCAGTCACTGTCTTCCCTGGCTAAGATTGTAACTTGGAAGACTTGTATCCCAGAGGAGTTGTTATAGACAACAGCACTGAGCACAGAACTCACAAGGGTGATATGAGGATTAAGACCCTGTGGAGAAGACTCGACTCTACTAGAGCTATTTTGACACCACAAGATCAAACATTTCTTGGGAAGAAAATCAATGTCACAAAGACCTGAATGCTGGGGCATCATGATGTTTCCAGACCTTTGTCCTTAGTGTCCCTCTTCTTATAATCACATTTCCTTTCATCTCATCAGATGTTTTCCAGGGATACCACTTATAAAATAACTTTTAAAAAATAAAAAGGAAAAAAGAAATGATAATGAAACTAAAATGATGTAGTAGAAAATATTGATTTAGCACAATATAAGGCAATAATGGTGGGAAAAAGGAACACATAAGACATATGAAAAACTAAGAGCAAGATGGCATGTGTAAATTCTAGCTTATCAGTAATCTCAACATGTCAAAGTATTATACACTTAAAAGTGTATAATTAACAGTATACATTTGTAAAATGGTCTAAAGTTTCAGTACAGGTCAAAAGATACCAGTAGGTGTAACATAACATGGAAAAGATAAAACACATCAATAATAAACAAAGATGGCATCATCAGGTAAAATGGTCTTTAAGGGGAGAACTTTTACTAAACACACTATTACAAAAACCATTTGATCAAAGAGAAAATTCCAAGGAAAATTAGAAAATACTTTCAGATGAATGAAAATAATAATGCAATATATCATAACTTATGAGAAGCAGCTAAATCAGTGCTTTAGAGGGAAATTTATTGTTGTAAATGCCAATATATTTGAAAGAGAAAGGAAGGAAGGAAGGAAGGAAGGAAGGAAGGAAGGAAGGAAGGAAGGAAGAATTATCTGAAATCAATAACCTAACATCTAACATTTAAGGACATGACAACTTGCAGATGAGACCCAGTATCTCCTGTGTGTGTGTGTGTGTGTGTGTGTGTGTGTGTGTGTGTGTGCGTGTGCGCACACACACACACACACAAATGGTGGATTAATTTCCTGGCTGATTTGCTACAGGTGGAGACAGAGATTACTGGGGGTGGGGTGGTCCTCCCAATCCTCCTTCTCTATCATCCCTCTTGACATTCCTTCCTTCCTGTAAAAAGATTATTTTTCACAATAACAGGAGGTTCATGACTGCAGATTTCTCATTAATACTCGATTCTGAGCATATTTATACCCCTAGGATTGTGTCCATGCTTGTCCCTCTGTCTGGCGCTCCTCTCATCATTTCCCACCTTGAATAGCTGGAGTCGATTTACAAGAATAATCTGGAATATCACCTCCTAAGAAGAACTCATCCAACTCTTTAGGCAGAATTAATCACCCCTTTTCTACCCTCTGTTGGCCTGACAGTGAGAGCATCACAGTAGCATCCTCAGCTTCATGCTTGTTTGCCTGTCAGTGGATTCTAAGTTCCTTGGGGACTGGACACATTAGTTGCCCACCTCTGGAACAGCAACTAGTACATGTAGGGTTTAGGAAACATGGGAGGGATTCAATCATCAGATTCCCCAGGATCTGCTGGAACTCCAAATGGGGTCTTCATAGTTTGGGGAACTGAACAAAGGTTTCCATTTCTGTTCTTTCCAACACCAACATCCAAGGTTTTCCTCATTTCTAAATGTGAAGATTGGCCAGTTAGGAGAAGGGGAGGGGATGAAGCATCCACGCCTGGTTTTCTTAATCACCCACTGTGGTGCCAGGCCCTCAATGGGACCTGGTGAGCATGGGAAGCCTGGGTCTAGAGGAATGGGGCCCCACGGATGACCACGAGGAACTGTTCAGCTACTTGCGGAGAAGGAAGGCGAGTGCTTCAAGGACTGCGTGGAGCTCCGGAGAGGCAGGAAGTTCAGGACACTCCTCTGAAATGTAGACACGGTCATGTCTACAAAAGGAGCTCTCACTGTGAAAGATCAATGCCTTTCTCCTCTACCTCTCTCAGTCCAGAGTTGATATGTCACATATCTTCATGGGTGACTGGGTCAAGTGGAACAAGAGATCATAATTGCCCTAAAGATTTGAAACTTCTTCAAGAGTTGACAAATGCACATTTTAAGGCAACTTATATTGTTAGAAATTTATGACTGTCTATTCACAATAGCAAAAACATGGAACCAACCATACTGCCCATCAATGCTGGACTGGATTTTTAAAATGTGGTACATATACACAATGGAATATTATGCAGCCGTAAAGAAGAACAAACGTGAACTTTGCAGCAACTTGAGTGGATTTAGTCTATCATACTCAGTGATCTATCACAGAAACAAAGAACAGAGTACCATATGTTCTCACTCATAAGCGGGTCTTGAACAATTATCATAATACTATAAGAAAGGAATTGGTAGTAGTGGGAAACTGCCAGGGGTTTGGGGGGTGGGACTGGCAGTTGAGGGAAACTGCCAGGGGAGGGAGGGGCACACCTCATCAACAAGGGTATCTACATAATGAACATTTATATACCTAACCTGAATTATACACCATATCCTTGAAATAAAATTTTAAAAAAACTAAAAAAAAAAAAGAAAGAAATTTATGGCAGAACAAAATACATCAATTTACTGCATTAGCCAAGTTACTTACATACATTTTAAAAAAATCAACAGGCTAAATATACAGAAGACTGAGAGACCCAAATAATTAAAAAATACAATTTACCCCTTTTGATGTATGAAATTATATGCTGTGATTAGAATGTTAAATACAGTGAAATATAACTTCTGCTGGTAAATCCACTTGTAAGTCCAGGTCCGCTGAGAAGCAGAGGTCAAGATAGGATTCGTGTGAGGTGATTGCATTAGTGTTAACCCCTGGGAGACCTGTCCAGACCAATGCAGTTCTGACTCAAGTGCAGGAAGCAGGTACTGAATCCACCTCCTGCCATGTGGCTATTCATCAATCCACTCCATAGTTAGATTCATTTGTTTCATTTTGCTTTTGATTTTTAGCAATCTCTTTTTCCAAAAATTAATTTTGGTTTTAAATATGCAAAACATAATAACAACCTCCAAAAGTCACATTCACAGAAGCATGTGTATTCAGCAAGTCCACTCCCATCCCTCTCTCTTCCACCTTGTACCTTCCTGCCTTTCCAGGTGATAAACTGGAGAACGAGACTTGCTAGGAAACTGTCAGTATCTTCCCCTTAATTTCCCACCCGTTTTCCCTTTCCCATGACCCTCCTGATTCACTCATCCTGAGGCTGACCTGGCCTCAGGAGCCCAGGGAGCATTCTCCATGGATGCTTGTGGTTCCCACACAGGGCACATCATGGTCCAAGCTCCTGCACATCACTTTGTCTATGTTCTTCTTTCCATCCAACCTAGTACCAGTAATTCTGTAGGCCCAGGTCCAGTGTCATCTTCCTTCAGGCTTGCACAATATCTCCCAAAGGGAACTGACTTCCTCTCTCCTGTACTCTATAAGCTCTGGCTGCAGCAAGATCACCACCCTGTGTTACTGGCAGGTGTGTGTCTCTCTCGCCCCTTCTCGGGGTGGACTAGCTTCAGGAAAGTGCACATTTGTTTGCCTTTTACTCTCTTGGAGAAGAATTGACACACAGTAGGTCTCAGCACATGCTGAAGGGATGGTGTTATTGCATCACTATGGAGGGTGCAGGTGTTGGGGATGCAGCAGAAAGAGTCAGAGTCCAGCAGAACTCAACAGAGGAACCCTTGAAATGGGGCTGGAATTGAGGAAGGTATCAGGAACATTTTTTCAAGTGTCCTGATGCATGCCAACCATACTGGACAGCAGTAGAGAAAGCCGGGAACACTAGTGACTTGAAGTGATGTTACTTTCAGTATTTGGCTAACTTTTGTCTTTTGTTTTTGTGCTGGTTTTTATTACATAGATTCAAGGACGAAAAAGAGGTCCAGGGTCAAGAAGCATTGGTTAGTGGGATGGAGAAATCTTGCTACAGTGAGGAAGGATGTTTGGAGGAAAGATAGGGAAGAAAGGATGGGCATGACCTCCCACCCCAGGCAGTCCCTGTCTCCATCCACTGCAATCCAACCAGAAATCAATTGGTCTTGCTACAGGTAATCTCACTCCTCTCTCCCTCTCCCTCTCTGACACACACACACAATCTCAAGGGTTGCTCTGTACTTCCCTCCTGTCCACTTACCTCTCACCATGAGGGTTTTAAATTTCATAGCACAAACAATTCCTTCCTCCAGTTAGTGCACCTCACCATGTGATTTCTCTGAAATTGACCAACAGCTCCTCCATCTGACATTTGTCTTTTTCCTCTTGGCTCTAGAATGATGCAGTTGCCACTTGGTTTTTATTCTATCAACAAGAAGAAATCTGTCCCACAGGGCTGCAGTGATGGACCACTGGCGAGCATCCACCTGCTTTTATCTGAGACAACATCATGAGCCTTAAGGTGGGATGACCTCTCCTGATCCCTAAGGAGATCATCTGATACTTTCTATGGACCCCTCACCCTTGATAATGTCCCCACATCCTTTGTCTTCTCCTTAGGACAGCCTATGACTGTGGTTCCCAAAGTGAATGCCAAGGGCTCTGAGAGCAGTCACTGAGCAAACTCATTTTGTGAAAGATAAAAGTTTGAATAATGTGCAGTGACATCTAGTGGTCGTAAATATTGGTTCAAGGAATTTTATAGTTTCAGCATCAGACGATACAGCATTGCATTCAATTACATCATGTTTTAAAATCTGTTTTCAGAATTGCTGTGATAAAATCAAGAACTTCTGAAAAAATGCATGTGAAATAGGAAATAAGGATGGCTGTATCCAACCTGATTCCAAGGTTTGAGAAGTTGTGCAGTGCCCAACGGGTCCACATGTCTCATTAGTAAGCAATATTGACTATTAAAATGAATAACATACTATTTTTTCAATTTACACATTTTTTATTTTAAATTGCTATTAGCTTTCTAGATCATAAATAATTATTGCATACACTCCCCTCATTTTGTCACAGGTCTTTTGCAGTCATCCCCTCCAAAGCTGCTGCACTCAAAGCCCCATCTCTGGCTGGGTCCCAGGGAACTTGACCTCAGATTGTTGGTGCCAATTAGGAAACCAATTCTCTCCTTGGAATTTGGAGGCAAATGCAGGCACTGGGATCCCTCAAGGAGTGGGTCTCAGGGCACCTGTTGGCCCTCTCACTCCTGCTGCACTGAGCTAGGAGAGAGCCTTGCAAGGGACTCCATAAGCCTCAGGAATAACTGGGGCATCTGGTGGGGGATAGGATTAGTACCTAGGAGTCCACAGAACCCAAAGCCTGTTGTAGTAATGACAAAGGCATAGCAGGGACACCTTGTGGGAAGGATGACGTCCCAGTGAGAAGGGACATGTAGGGGTGGGAATCTCCAGTGACTCCTCAAGCTTTCTCCCACAGTCTCAGAACTACAGGACTGATCAGTCCTAGGTGCAGATCCTCTTATATGAAGACTGTGGAGTAGAAGGCCTTTGTCACTGTTTCTCTTTAATTAGAAAAAACCACAGTTGCTGAGGACAGAGTAACAATCACGGGTTCTGCCCAGTGCTCTCCTCAGACAGGCCTCACCAGTGCCAGGTGGCCACTGGGTCCCTCAGTTCCCTCTCGCTTCTGCCTACGGTACCAGATGTCTCCATGGTGACCGAGATGAAGATTGCTGAGGATTCTCCTTTTTTTGAATGGAGTGACCATAGTGCTGAGCTGAATAGAGATAGAGGTGCAGCCACAGAGTCAGTGTAGGGTGACCAGGGATGGTTGTGCCTCCTCAACCCTCTGTCAGCCCCTGTTCTTTATGGCAATTAAATCTATCACATGATAATTGAGGCTCATCTCTGTATGAGACCAATGTATTTTTAAAATGAAGGGTGGGCATGGTGGCTCATGCCTGAAATCCCAGCACTTTGAGAGCCCAAAGAGGAGGATCATTTGAGCCCAGGAGTTCAAGACCAGTCTAGGCAAGATAAAAGACCTCATCTCTACAGAAAAATTTTTAAAAACTAGCTGTGAGTGGTGACCTGCACTTGTAGTCCCAGTTACTTGGGAGGCCGAGGTAAAAGGATTGCCTCAGCCCAGGAGGTCAAGGCTGTGGTGAGCCATAATCATCCCTCTGCACTCCAGCCTGGGTGATAGAATGAAACCCTGACTCAAAAAAAAAAAAAAGCCCCAGATCATCTTCTTAGCAGTAGCTGAGTGTTGATGGGTTGGCTCAGCGACCCGTGGCTCCTATGAGTTTTTCCACCAGGAGAAACAAAGGGAGTAGCTCCCTGCTTAGCGTAAGTTACAAACCAGAGACCTCCCATTTTAGAGCATGTGTTAAGTGTGGCAGTAACCAGGAACAGGTGAATAGAGACATTCTTCGGGTCTTCTGTAGAAGATAAGATGTGCTAGCCGGGCTCGGTGACTCAGCCTGTAATCCTGCGCTTTGAGAGGCTGAGGTGAGTGGATTGCCTGAGCCCGCAGGTTTGAGACCCACCTGGGCAACTTGGTGAGACCTAATCTCTACAATAAATAAAAAAATTAGCCGGGCGTGGTAGCGCGCGCCTGTAGTTCCAGCTACTTGGAAGGCTGAGGCGGAAGGATCACCGGAGCCCAGCAGGTCGAGGCTGCAGTGGCCGGGAGCAGCCACTGCACTCCAGTCTGGGCGACAGAGTAAGACTCCAACTCAAAAAAAAAAAAAAAAGATGTGCTAAGTTGTCATGCTGTGTTGTGAGGATGACAAGGACAGGGGCACAGGTGACCTACTGCATTCTGCTCCACTCAGAACCAGTACTGTGGTGTTTATATATAGAGCTGGGCTAAGGGGTCAGAGGCCATTGTTGGCATGAATGGTTTCTGGAATGAGCTGAGGAATTATGAACTTGGGTGGAATTGCCACACTTCTCTGGGTGTGTGACCTTAAGCAAGTGGCTCACTGTCACTTTTCTGTGCCTTAATTTTTTCACCTGATAAAATGGAAACAAAAAAAACCCTCACATTTTGTTTTGTTGGGTGAATTAAATAAGATTATATTTGAAAGTGTTTAGCATACTCTATATACATCAAAATTGCTTAGCAAATGGTGTCTACTGTTATCACCATTATTATGGTTCAGTATACATCAAGAAGCACTTGGAGGAGTTGTGTAGAGTTCTCAACTAAACTCCTCATATGACTTGAACCTGTGCCCCCTGGGTATTCTTTATGACATCCCAACCCTGTGGGTGATACCAACATAGATTGAGCTTTAACTATACATGGCAACTGGGCCACTGTCTCCACCAAGGTCACATGGAACCAGTTCCAAGCAGAAAAAAATGTTCCAGACAGCAACACAATGGGGATGCTCTGAAGAAACAGGGTGAGAACGTAAAAGGGTCAAGCGGCTCAGATTCCATTTGTCTTTTATTTTGCCACCCTCTTGTCATTGCTATCGCCTCTGCAAATGTTTGGTTCCAGAAGGTAAAAAATTCTATTCAAACTACAGACTTGTATCGACCTGGCAGAGACCCATGCTCCGAGATGCCTGAGCTAACTAGGACACAGACCCCACTGCTGGGCGTTTATAATGTACAAGGTGAGACAGACAGCACAGCGATGCCTCCGTGGAGAAGCGGGGACAAATGTTCATAGTGACGACGGTTAACCTTGGCAAGGCCTTGCGGGGCGCCAGGCGCTGCTCTCAGCACATAACGGACGAGCTTGTGTCATCATAACACGAGGCGTCCTATGTTGCAGAGCCAAGCTCTGAAGAGCAGTTTTGAGATGAGGCTGGAGAGCGTCCAGGCAGCCGCGCTGACTCCCACGTCCCTTTGGCTGCGATGGGTCGCCCCGTCTTCAGGATGTCTACAATCAGTAGCGGCTCCTTGGCAGTTTCCAGTGATAAGACATTCTGCGGGAAGGTCTCTGTGCTGCTGGCACAGATGACACTTATCCTCTGCGGTTCTGTCTGTTGACTCTTCCTCTTGAGAAAGAGGATTTGCCATGAGTGCGAGGTGGGACCAGGGAGCCTTGAATTTCTTGGCTCAGTCCCAGGGTCTGCAGGAAGTTTCTATCCTCCTTTTCCATTGGGCGCGGGACCTGTCACTCACTAACGGGAGGCGAAACTTTGCGGCTCCTTTACAGCTTTCTTGGGTTCAAAGTCTCTCCGCTTTTGCTCCTGTTCCGAAGAGTCGTCTCCGCACCATTTAGGGACCGGCTGAAACTTTTTCTCCGGGTGGGAGATGGAGGGATCAATGTTACACTGATGTTACACTGATGACATTAGTGATTTTTGCCCACCGAGAACTGACCCTGGGTTCCAGCCCCCCAGGAGAGGCTGCCTGAGCATCCACCAGGGGACTGCGGGTCCTGACACCCTGGCGTCCCGGCCTCTCCTGGCTGCGGGTGAAGTCCGGTTCTCCGCACTTTGCAGCTGGAGGAGGCCGGACTCGATTCAGCGGCCCCGCGCCTGGAATCCCCCAGAGGACTGCGCTGGGTGAAGTGTATTCAATTCTGTGTGGTCATTCTTTTGGCTTTAGGCATTTAAACCCTCCGGGTCACACTCTGATGACGTCGTTAGTTAATTTTATCTTAGTTGACGCCATAAGTTCCAGGTGGAGATAGGGGGGAAAGAGGCTCCATTCCTTTGTTGGTGGTGGGGGGGCAGGGTTGGTTTTGTTTTTTGTTTTTTGGGGGTTTTTTTTGCTTTTCTTTTGGTAAAACGGAAGTGGGTTTTTTTCTGCAAACGAGGAGGGAGAATTGGGGAAGAAAATCAGCGATTCCAGCTCACAGTGTTCATTCCTCTCCTAGGCGCTCAGGTGTGGTGAAGGGCACAGGCATCTCCTGGGGGCAAATCAAATGAGTTTAAATTTGACCAAACCAGAAAGGAAAGAGTATCCGAAGGCCCCAATCCCTGAAGAAGGTCATTGTGTTTTAAGATTTCTGAACAGAATGTGCCCCACTGTGGCCTGCCAAAGAGAGAAGGCAAAATCTTCACCCTTTCAGGCACTTCACACGGTCCCCTGGATCTCACTTTGATCCACACTGCCAGCTTCTCTCCTGAGCATATCCACACAGCCTCCAACCTGGCCCCCACTCCCATTCTAGCTCTGTAGTGCTTCCTTATACAGCAGTCAAGATGGATTTTAAAAGTTAAGTCAGATGACAAAAAATCTCTGCTTAAAAGTCTCCAAAGGCACCCTATCCACCCTTAGCAGGAAAGCCACATTTTTCAGCACTGCCTAAGAGACAGACTGGATGGAGGCCCTGCCTGAGTCTGAGAACTTCCCTTCTGCGTCTTTGGTCCCAGCCACAATGGCCTCAGCTTGTCTAATATGTCCCAGGCTCAGCACCTCTGTCCTTCATGAGCCTCTGCCCAGAGAGCTTCTCCCTAGATTTCCATAGAACCTGCTCTTTCTCTTCATTCAGATGATGGCTTCTGGGAACTCCCCAGCAAAGCTTCTTAAGGCGGACACCAGCTGGCCCTCAACTCATTCCTGGGCTAGTTACTCTGTTTTATGTTCTTCTCAATACTTATGATTGAAATTCTAGGATATCCCTATTATTGTTTGCAATTTCCTTGCTCAATCTAAGTTCTAGTAATGTGGAGACCTTGTTGTTAATCCCTTTGCCTAAAATAGTGCCTGGTACATAGGAGACACTCAACAAAGAGTTGCCTAATAAAGGAAGGAAGTCTGTGTGTGCTTTGTGATGAGGGATTAGGGAGCTGAGGTGGGTATTGGAGCATTTATTCACTGAACATTCAGTAAATACAATTTGGTGCTACATATTTGGCTAATGTTGACAAAAAGATGCTAAACTCTATAAAATGTTTTAAGATGTTTTATTCTGGACCTAGGCCCAGGAACATGCATCCTTAGGAGGTCCTAAGGACATGTGCCCACTGTGGTTGAAGGGTGACTTTGTTATATAAATTTTAAGAAGGCAAAAGTTACAAGAAACCATAAATCAATGCATGCGAGATTTTCATTGGCCTGACCCAGGAAGGAAGGAAATTGCCATGCAGGGGCTTCTGGGTCATAGGTAGATTCAAAGATTTCCTGACTGATAATTTGTAGTTTCTGTCTAAGGAATTTTGTAGATCAGTAGAGGATACATTTTGTTGAGACAAAGGGGTGGAACATTCCAGTTTTGTTGATCGGTAGATGAAGTCCTATATGTGCCTGACTTCAGAGAGGATAGACAAGTGTCTTTCAAGATTCTCTAAGTCTGAGAATCTCTAAGAGAAGGCTTTGCAGAACCAGGAAATACTTTGATTTCCTTCTTTACTTGTTATGAGGTGTTATACTTGTGTCAGGTTGTAAAACAAATTTATCAATGGGATAATAAATACTGTGCTGAGGCTACATCAGGCATGACTTCCCAGGCCTCTAAACGAACAAACACCTAATGATGATAAGAATTCATCAGACACAGAAAGAATGTGTTCATGTTTATTAGTATAGCAGGGAAATACATGACTCTTAGTAACAGCAAGAAAAGTTTTCTGGTTACGTGGAACAATTACGACAAATCAAGAAAAGCCAGAGTACAGAATCAAGTTCTACTAGAGGCAAGAAGTGCTTTTCTAGAGCTTCAACATAAAATATTTCAGCATCAGGTCATAGCATAACAACATAATTGGAGGAAGAACAAAGAGTTACAAGAGCTGATAAAAACAGTTGATGGAGAGAGTTATCATCTCAGGCCTTCCCAAGGGGGGGAAGTTGAAAGCAGCAAGACACACGTAGAAGCTGAGTTACAACTCAACTTCTGAGTTGCAAGCCTGAACAGTTTTCAAAAAGAAATTTATTATAGAATTAAAAGTAGCCCAGGCATGGTGGCTCAAGCCTTGTAATCCCAGCACTTTGGGAGACTGAGGTAAGTAGATTGCCTGAGCCCGTGGGTTTGAGAACAGCCTGGGCAACTTGGTGAGACCTCGTCTCTACAACAATAAATAAAAAATTAGCCAGGCATGGTGGAGCGCGCCTGTAGTTCCTGCTATTTGGAAGGCTGAGGCAGAAGGATCGTAGAGCCCAGCAGGTAGATGCTGGGGTGGCTATGAGTGTACCATTGCATTCCATTCAGCTTGGGTGACAGACTGAGACTCCAACTCAAAAAAAAAAAGAATTAAAAGTAAAAACCTCTGATGATTTTTTTAATGTCCTCATTTTTATTTTAGATTCACGGGGTACAAGTGCAGGTTTGTCACATGGGTACATTGTGTGATGCTGAGGTGTGGGCTTCTATTGCCTGTCACCATTGTGTGATGCTGAGGTGCGGGCTTCTATTGCCTGTCACCAAGTCCATGCACTGGACGTGGTACCCAGTGCGTGGTTTGTCAACCTCCCTCCATTCTTCTTTTAGGAGTCACCAATGTCCTTTTGTAATGTTCAGAGCAAATCAATATTTTTTTTAAAACCTTGTTTTAACATAGGGAAACACAATTTAAAAGAGTAATATCAATAATTTTCAAATGCCTGGTCATTTTACTTTAGGACAAGAATTTACCATACAAGATTCTTTCTTATACAAAATTATTCTCTTTTCTTTATAGCCCATTACCAGAAATACATCTGAATATCCACAACTTCCTTCACACCTCTCTCTCCTACCTACTGATTCCTTTCTACCCTCTCTCATAAATAAGTTTTCTAGATCTACAATTTGAATTAACCTTTAAATAACCTCAAATTCAATAAAATTATTATTTTAAGAAAATTAGGATCACAACTCATGTTTTACAATTAAAAATTTTATCAAAAACACATTTTACTTTGATATATTTTATCTTCAGAATTATATTAACTAGAATTCTTATTCTTAGTAACCTTAAATTTTGGTTAAAACCTAGGAAGCAAGAAATTCTGACTGTGTCAGATATTAGTATTTTACAGATGAAAACTATAGCATAATTTTAGAAACTTGTTTTCCCATATCATAACCCTTCTTTTTTTTTTGAGCAGGAGTCTCACTTTGTCATCCAGGCTGGAGTGCAGTGGCACAATCACAGCCCACCTCAGTCTCTACATCCTGGGCTCAGGTGATCCTTCTACCTCAGTTTCCCAAATAGCTTAGACTTCACCAGGCCTGGCTGTTTTTGAAAAATATTTTTTGTAGAAATGAGGTCTGGCTACATTGCCCAGGTTGGTTTCAAAATCCTGGACTCAGTCCTCCCACCTCAGCTTCCCAAAGTGCTGGGATTACAGGAGTGAGCCACCGTGCCGGGCCCACAACCCTGTCTTTATTGATAGTGACCTAGACATTTAATGAGCTTTCAAAATAATTTTAAGATTACAAGTCACACAAAAGCTCACCCATAAGCATTATCTCATTCATATTTACTTAATTCATTCATTTTTACCAGTCTGCTTAATTACTTATGAAAACTGAAACTTTAGACAAAGCTAGTCATCATTTTAAGTTATTTTCTTGTTAATCATTTTTATGCCCTGTGAATATCAGATGTTCACCTAAGTTAGAGCCTTAAGATGAAATGCATTGGCATTTTGCTGACAACTCAGAAGATTCACTGTTTTCATTGAACCAACAATCTTAAATCTGTCTTGCTTGTCAACAAATCATATGCACAAAGATCATTCTGTTTTTAGCTGGGTTTATAGGCTTATAACTGTGTCCAACTCTGACACCCTAAAATATCTAGTAGAGGCAATGTAAAACTTATCCAGTCAGTAGACCCAGACAAAAATGTATGCTGACAATTTTGAAGGCATTTCTCTTTCATCAATAATTTTAAAACCATTTCTATAGACCAAGGATCATTACAACCACATGAACTGGTACAGCATTTAGGTCTACTTATTTCATTTATAAATACTTATTTACTTGTGAACCAGTTTGGTAGCATGCTAGATACAACACAACAAGTCCATATCCATAAACACATTTAAACATACATGCGCACACACAGACAAAAACCCAACAGCTTTTACCTTGGAATTCAAGCAATGAAATAGCAATACAAACACCATTTTATAAAGGATAAAGGTTAGCTGAATCCAAATTATATCTCTGACAAAACTGAAATCTGGTTACATTGCTAAATGCTATTTACCCTAGTAGGTGATCTGGACACAAACTTGGGTGAAGCCTTTTTCAGGGCAGTTTGATTATAAAACTTTTTTTCATTTCAAATGATTTTTCAATGTTTCCATTTTAGTTAGAACTGACTGAGCTGTATAAGAAAGTCAAAATCTGCAAGTAATTTGAATCAGTGTGTTTCATCTCAGCACTCGTGTGATCAGGACAGGCCCTCTCCTTCCTGCGGACAGAGTGGGGCAGCGGGGCTCCACCAGCGATTCCGCTCCTATCTCACCGTCTCCAACCCTCTAGAACCTTTATTCCTCTTTCATTACTTTTCCCGGTGTTTTCTGCCTTCCTCCTTGGTTTGGGGGCAAGAACTAGACGCGGGAACCGCACCAGGCGGGAAGGACCCCGCTGAGGGGGACAGGGGGGCGCAGCCTAGGGAGGTCATTGCCCTCCTTCAAGAAATCTCCCCTCCCTTCCACACCCCTTCAGCTGCAGGTCCCCCGCATTTTGTCCCCGACCCTCGCTTAGGGTCCATCCCCTGAACTCACTGTCCCCCACCCTCCCAGGACCCGTCCTGCAACAGAAGCAGAAACAGGAGGGTGAGACCCAACTCGTGCCTGTGGCCAGTGCCGTTGGGGGTCCAGAGCCGGGGGAGGGAGGAGGGGCAACAGACCTGGAGAGCAGAGTGGAACATCGTAGTCCCGGGGGTCCTCTCAGGATCTTATACCTCTGGCTGCTATCCCACCACCCCTTTCCCCTTGAGTAGACCGGACTAGCCAAGTGTGCTGCAAGGACAGGGTAACTTCCCTGATTTCCTCATTTGATGTGTATCACAGCACTTGTTATTTTTTCGAAGGTAGACACATGCGCAGAAGGTGAAGAAACTTGCAGAACTATGTCCAGAGGAGACAGTGAATGCCGCACTAAGCCCACCCCCAACCCCCACCCCCCACCCCTGCGCGCCCAGCCTTTACATTCCTTTACATTCACCCCCACTGCTAGACATCAGAGACCTGAAGGTAGCTGCAAGGTGCTGTGGGGAGCGTGGCCGGGATCAGTCTTCCTTTGGCCCCACTGATTTTTTTTTTTTTTTTTTTTGGTGGGCAACAGTGAGAGGGAAGTGAAGGACTCAGTGGCCTCTGGCTACTGGGGAGGTCGTAGGCTGGCATGACCCCCTAAGGTCTTGAGCCCCATCCCCGCCGTCCATTGAACCATTTAGGCAAAGACCTCCTACTCCTCACAGACGTCATGTGAAGAGGACCGGGACTTAGTGGTGATAAATCACACCGTTATGAGCGTTGAGAAATGGAGGAGGACCCACTTATCAGGAATCAGGAGTCTTTTTCTGACTCAGCAGATAGGATTTCCCTCTCCAACCATAGGAGAGCCTGCCAGGATTTAACTGTGGGCTGATGGTTGTACGAATGACTGAATGAATAAGACAAGTGGCAGTGAATGGGCCAGAGAGCTAAAACCATCGGTGCAGCCAGTAGTTGAGTGAAGGCGGTGACACCAGAGAACTGAAGATGGCTGCATCGTGGTATGCGCCCGCCTCCCTGGACAAAACTTAGAGAGAGGAATGCCTGCATGGGTGCCCCCAGATTTTTTTAAGGAAGAGTGGTTTTGGTTACAACCGGTCTGGGGATTCATCAGGACAGAATCTTCCAGAAAATCTTTGAGACAGACAGCAATCTGTTGCTTTCAGCCCGTTTTATTGAGGTCAAAATGTAGCAGAGACAGGAAAATCGTGCGTTTTAAGCAAAGAAGGAAGGAGTCTGAAAGAGAATGGAAATAGGAATAAGATGAGGAAACTGAAGAAAGAGATGGAGAAAAGAAAGGGCGAGGTGCGAGGAGGAAAAAGGACCCAGCACTGAGGAAACTAATCTCGGACGTGTGGAGGGATTGGCCGTGGACCCGCTGACGTACTTTAAATGTGGGCGGGCGCAGCGACTGGGTATTATATAGCGCCTCCTGCACCGGGGTGATTCACACACCGGCGCCCCTTTCTCCAGGTCTGTAGTTCTCAGGCTCCAGGTCCCCGATGACACGGACAGCTGGCACCGAGTTGGGTCTTTTCCTTCTGCTTCTGCTGCTCGGCTGGTCCTGGGCGAGGCGGGCCGGTGAGTTCAGGGGACGGAACCTCGGCGGGAATTGGCGACGAACGTGGGGGGCTTTGGACTAAAGCGGGGACAGAGGAGGAGAGGCTCTGGGAGGACGAGAACAATCTCCCTTGTCTGTGCCTGCGCGGTCCAGGTTCCCGTTCGCCGGCCTCTTGCCGCCCAGTGCGGTCCCCAAGGCTGGTTATCGCCGGAAGTCATAAAAAGGGTCAGAAAAGACGCGAAAAAGTAATAAGAGGAAGGATTGCAGGCGAGCGGGTTGGAAGGGGCGAGATAGCGACGAAAATCGCTCGGGAGCCTCGCAGCGCCACCCTGCCCTCAGGAAGACAGTCACTGGAACCCCTGATATGCCAGCACAAGGTTGGGGGATTCCACAGGGAGAGACCACAGAGGTCTCCAGACACCCAGGTCTGTTCTGCTCTCTCTCATTCTCCAGATACAGACCTTTCAGGACCCCAGGGCTCTGAGACCTTGAACTTCCCACTTAAACTTGACTGTAGACACTAACCTGCAGGCAGGGGCCACCAACCACTTCCCACCCACTCACTTCGCCTTTCACTGGCCAACACCCAGGTCACTTTCTATCTAAGCCTGACCAATCACCCACAGGACTCCCTCTCCTCCCCATCCATGGGGGCCCTCACCACCTCCTCTACCACCTGGCACCTCATCCCCCTTGCCCAAGAACACCCCCAGCACACACTCCCCAACCTCACCAACAACCTAGTGTAGGAGGGATGGTAGCATGATGTCCCCAGATGGCCCTGGGAATGCTGGTAAGTTGAGGCACCCGCTTCTGCCCTGGGCCCCATCCCACCTGATCTACTTACAGGAGACATAGCATCATGTGGAACAATCAGTTTTAGATCGGAGTCTGCAAACTCTTTATAGAGGGAAGGTAGTGCACATTTTCATCTTTGGAGGCCCTTTGTTCTCTCTGTGCCAATTACTGTCCCTTTGTAGAGCAATAGCAAGGAAAGACAAGCCACAAACGACAGAGGGACCAGGTTTGGACACTATCCTAGTTTGCTGTCATCAGGCAAGGGTATATGCGGCATCCCAGAGATTGGAGCCCCATCACCTAGGGTGTCATCTCCAAATGGCGTCTCAACTGGGAGTTGAAGAGTCAGAGTGGGTCCTCCCCTCCTGTGACTTCTAGGTGGTGTAGGTGTGATAGGAATATCGGTCCCATGGCCTGGGGACTACTGCTCCCCTCCTTTGCAGTTAAGTGACTTCCTTGGTCCAAGGGGCCATCAGGACCCTCCCTGAAGCCACAGGTGTTGCAATCACACTCTTTTACTGGTGGAGATGACAACCCGTGAAGGGAAATCCTTGCTCCCCAGCTAAGCCCATCAGAGAGACTCTCTTGCTTTCACAGAGTTTGGGTTTCTTTTTTCCCACCTGAGCCCTTTCCTGTCTTATTTTTTCCACAGACGCTCACTCCCTTTGTTATAAATTTACCATCAATGGACAACAATGGGGTGAGATACAAGGCCTCTTGGATCAGAAGAACTTTCTCTTCTATGACCGTGGCAGTGACAAAGTTCAACTCACGGGTCTTCTACATGAGAGAGTGAGAACAACAAAGCCCTGGGAGCAGCAGGGAGAAAGGCTGAGAGACATGGTAGATGTGCTCAAATCGAGACTGCTGGAAAGCAAACAGGAATGTTACATACCCAGAGGTAAGCAGAATAGCCCAGGGCTAAAGGCAGCAAAGTGTGGGATTACGGGCTTCATTGTGTTCCTGGAAGAAAAAAAAAGGTGACCTCCATAAAGCCCAGAATCAAATACAGGACTTGGAGGAGAGAACAGGGAAGATGGGTGGGGGGAGGGCAGGGGGGGAGGAGGATATGGGATGGGGACCCAGGATTGGTCAAGACCAGAACTGATCTCTTTCTGATGGGTACAGCCCCCCACACCCTGCAGGGCAGAATGTCTTGTCAGTGTGAAGCTAATGGATGCACCAGTGGATATTGGGAGTTCTGCATCGATGGACAGATATGCCTCCGGTTTGACTCAGAGAATAGGAACTGGACAGGAGTTCATCATGAAGGCAAATGCATGAAAGATAAGTGGGAGAAAGACAGGGAATTGACCCAAAACTTAGAGATGTCAATGTCAGACTGCAGGTACTGGCTTGAGTTCTTCTCGATGCACTTGAAGGAAATGCTGGAGTCCACAAGTAAGTGAGAGGGAAGATTGGTAGCTCTCTAGAGATGCCCTAAAATTGCCCCCATGTGTATGTGTATGTAAGTGTTCTGGGTGTAGATGTAAGAGTGTGTGTGTGTGTGTGTGTGTGTGTGTGTGTGTGTGTGAAAATGACCCCTTTTGTAGGTCCTTTCTGGGGGATTCTGTCATCAGTAGGGTCTCCCATCTTCCTGTTCCTTCTCACTCCTGATCCTTCTTCCTCACTGCACATACTTCTGGTCCACCCACTGTGGGTTCCTTGCCAATCTTGAGCTGTGGGCATCATGGCGTTTGCAGACTTTTGTCCTTAGTGTCCCTTTTCCTACAATCGCTTTCCTTTCATCTCCCTGGTCTGTTTCTGGAAACCCTTCAAAACCACCTAAATGCCAGCCCCTGAGACTATTCCATACTTAGACATCACCTCTTCTTCTGCAACAGCAGGAGGAATACACTGTGTTGTCATCCTTGGTTCCCACAGCTCCTGTGTGGTTCCCTGAGGACTGAGGATACCTGTTCTCTCCCTTCCTACTTCGGGACTTGTCACAATGGCTGTCAAACAGCAGAGGGCACCAAACGCTGCATTGCAGGTTGACCTGGAGCAGCAGGAGCCGAGGAAATGTCTCCTTAGATTTGGAGACGGGACAAGGGCTGTCACGCTTGTGTTTCCATTTCAGCACCAGCCACTGTGGCCCCAGGCACAGTCCAACTCAAGGCCACGGCCACCGTGCCCCACCCCTGGGCCCTCCTCATCGTGCTCACCTGCCTCATCTTCCTTGTCATCTATTGAGATTCACTCAGAGTGGCAGGTATGAGCAGAATTGAGAGGGAGCAGGGACCAGTGGGCGAGGGAGGAGAACAGGAAGTGAATTTCCAGAGTACTATCCTGTCCTTAGATAAGATTTTCCCATCCTGGACACAACACAGGTGGATAAGGTCTGATGTTGCATGTAGCAATAATAGACAGCTCAGCCCTGAGTTCCGATGGCTTCTCACCCTCGAAGACCATCAGAAAAGGAAAGTCCACACCAAGACTTGGAGCCTATTGACCTAGAGAGGAATGAGTCCATGCAGGCATGTTTAGACCAGATTCCTACAGGGAAGGGCCCAGTGGATAAAGGGAACTCCATCCAGGAGCCTGAGAAGAGATGGATCTGAGTAATCCCAGAGGAGGGCTGTGAAGGCCTTGGCTCAGCCATTTCAAAAGGCAGGAGTTTGGGGCTGCATTCCTATGGGAAGTGGCTTGGGTCGCGGCAGTTAACACAGAGGAGGAAGAGGAAAGACTGTCCAAGATGAAGTTTAGGAGAAGGCCTGTCCTTCAGAAGTCCTTGATTTCTGACTGGGCCCTGGGCAATGTGCCTGCCCTTTTTCCTCCTGAGACTCCAGATCCTGAGCCAGCTGGTGGCCCAGCCTAGAGCAGAGTTGGCTTGAGGGACAGGTAGGGCTGAGCTGCTGCTGGAGTTCCATGGTCACTCCTGAGCTGGACCAGAAATGGGTGGGGTGGGGCAGGGACAGTCACATTCAGGGCTATTCGAGGGTGTTGTGGGAGGCTCTGTGATATGGGAAAGGAGGGAGGAAGTTGGTGGAGGCTGCAGAATCAGGGGTGGGGGGTGGAGGGATACACATGTCTCATAGTGAGGGGGTTCTGAGAAGAGAGTGACTGGAGAGGATACACCCAGGACAACTGACCCAGGATCTCCTTAGCCAGTTAATCTGATACATGTATCTTTTCTGAAATCTGAAGAGGCTCTCAAGAAGCCCCTTTGAGCATGATCTCCTTCAAACTCTGCCTCCTGCGTGACCATCCCCTGCTCCAGGTTTCTAGACCTCCATGATCTAGCAAACCCAGAGGCCTCCAGGATTGGGATCGTCTCACTCACTCAGCATCTCGTGGCCTTATTGCCTTTGGGAGAATCCTATCAGCACTTTTCTTCACATATTATGCCATTTGCTCTTGGTGCTAACGGATGGAATTCTTGTACTTCACATTTCCATTGACTGAGGAAGAATTCTCAACCAAGAGAGCATTTGCTGTTTTCTGCTTTGGTTGTGGAAAGAAGATACCTCCCTGAACCATGACACTGGTCTTACAGAACATCGCCAGTAAAATATGTTCAACTTCAGAACCTCAGGGATCCTTCCTATGCTGTGAATTCTAATTCTTAAATTTTCACTAACAAAATGTGTATTTATGATTGTTTAATTTAATAATTTGTAATGCTATGTTGATATTTAAATTAAAATCTCCACGCACAATACAGTTGATGTACTTTGGGATTTTGTTTGGCCCTAGGACCCCACATTGCTGCACCACCCTTTACTTTCAGTTCACACTGGTGGCTTTAGGGAGGGCCCTAATGGCCCCATGGACCATGGAAGCCATTCAGCAGTAGTTGATGGGAGTCGTAGGCCCCAAATCATGGGGCCCATGACTCCCATCACACCCACACCACCCAGAAGCCACAGAAGAGGAGGACCTGTTTCTCACTCTTTAACTCCCAGCCGAGACACCACTTGGAGGTGATATCCCGGGAGATAGGGCACCCATCGCTGGGACACTTTGTATACTGTCACTTGGGTCCACAAACTAGGACAGCATCCAAACCTGGTCCCCCTTTCATGTGCAGCTTGTGTTTCCCACTGTTGCTCTACAAAGGGACAGTACTTGGCACAGAGACAGAGAATCAAGTGCTACAAAGACCAAAGTGTCCACTACCTTCCCTCTATAAAGAGTTTGCTGATACCTGTCCAAATAGTGACTGTTCTATATGATACTGTCTCCCTGTAGATATCACAGTTGGATTTAGGACTCAGGGCAGAAGTGGGGATCTCTACTTACCAACATTCCCGGTGCTACCTGGAGACATGGTGCTCTCATTCGTCTTACACTAGGTTCTTGAGAGTTTTGAGGGGGGGTGTGTGCTGGGGGTGTCCTCAGGCAAGGGGGATGAGGTATCAGGTGGTGGAGGAGGTGGTGAGGGCCCTCCATGGTTGGGGAGGTGAGGGAGGCCTGTGGGTGACTGGGCAGGCTGAGGTGGGGAGTGACAGGATGTGATCTTGGTAGTGGTCTAGTGAATGATGAGGAAGGTTGGTGGGAAGTGGCAGTTGGCCCCTTTGTGCAGGTAACTATCTGCAGCCCAGTGCAGTGGGAAGTTCAAGGCCACAACAGGGTTCTATGGCTGCTTTCAACCTACAAAAGCAAAGCTGAGTAGTTGCAGGAGAGATAGCATGGCCTGCAAAATCTCAAACGTTAATAATAACTATTAACTGGTCATTAAATAACAAAGGTTGGTCATTTCTGGTACAAATCCAGGGAATATGAATGACCACTGAGTGGGTCTGTGAACCTAGGACACCCCTTTGAGCAGGACCTGGACAGGTGTCCATTCATTACTTGACCCCAAATGCACCTCATCAGTTACAAGAGCATGATAATGCTCAGAGCCCTTAGTAGAAAATGAAGGCACAGTCTATGTCCAGTAGGAATTTGGTATTTTGTGGTTCCCGTTGTGCAGTTTTTAGAGTGAATGCACATCTGGCTCTGTGGTGAAGGCCAAGGAGTCTGTATGTGCTGTGGGGCTGAAGGGTCTTTCAGGAACCCCGGGCTCTCCTATAATGGGTTTGGGTCTGAGAAGTGCCTCAGTTCTGAAAACTGGGCAAAGGGACAGGCTTTTTTGCTCATATGGCTACCTTCAGAACACTGCTCCTCCCTCTTTGTATTTTGTCTTTGTTGTAATTATTGAAATTACAATTACTATAATAATGATTGAAATTACACCTGGGTTGACTCTCCACCTATTTTGTCTCTTGGACAAAATATTCTATGAGCCATGGACATAACTTTCTGAGGATCTTGTCCCTGGCTGGCATTCAGCCTTCTAATCATTTCTATCACTGCACCCTCCTGGGTTGTTACTCATGAAAGCCTCCACCGGCATCTACGTATCATAATATTTCATCCCATCACTATCAGAAACCTATTTCAGGAACAGCATCTACTAAGCTCAACCCAAGCCTGCAGCAATCAGCATCACTGAGCTTCCTGATGAGGCCAGAATGCTTTTCACCTGCCTCCTTTATGTACTTGGTAAGCAAGAGTCCTCCAGGCTTCCCCACAGAGCACAGTGGACTGGGTATGGTTCTGGCTTTTCCTATTGAAACATCTGTGGCACAGGCACTTCCCTGAGTCTTTTTACCCCTTCCTCTACCACCTGGGGTATGGTTTTTCTATTTCATGCTGTGTGGACCATCCCTTTTCTGAGGTCCAAGAGTCAACCCACTAGCAAGACAGCACCATGTCCCAGGGACCTTGCTAAATCCTGTGACCCATAATTGTATACTCACACTTATCCAATGTGAAATGCATCCTAACCCCACCACACCAAGACTCAAGCATTCTCAGGGTCAGCCCCCACACACTTACCACCTCCCACATCCACACAGGCTGCTGCAGAAGGTCCTTTGGCTTCTAGGCCTTTTCCTACCATAGTAGGCCTGGTTCCTCCCTTGCAAGGTCATGTGCTGACCGATGTGAGTTTAGGCCTGAGGGAGAGGAGAGGGGGACATGTTGGGAGATGGGCAGTTTCTTCACAAGCAGAGATCTCTTCCTTCTCAAACAAAGGAAGAGCACATTTACCTGGTAGAGACAAAAGTCTGAGAGGAAAAATCCTCGTTCTCCAGCCCAGGCCTTCAGAGAGACTCTCTTGCTGTCACAGAGTTTCGGTTTCTTTTT
>NW_007065536.1:0-459 GCF_000164805.1 Carlito syrichta
CCCATATCTTTAAAATAAATGAATAAATATTTAAAAATTCACAAATATACCACATTTTATGAACTCCTTTATTCACTTGTACGTGTAAGTGAAATAATATTCTCTTATTTTCTTTTTTTTTTTGAGTTGGAGTCTCACTCTGTCACCCAGACTGGAGTGCAGTGGCACGCTCCCAGTCACCGCAGCCTCAACTAGCTGGGCTCAGGGGATCCTCCCACCTCAGCCTTTCAAGTAGCCAGAAATATAGGCACATGCTACCATGCCCAAATAATTTTTGATTTATTGTAGAGGTCTCACCAAGTTGCCTGGGCGGGTCTCAAACCCGTGGGCTCAGGCAATCCACTCACCTTGGTCTCCCAAAGTGCTGAGATTATAGCCTGAGCCACCAAGCTCTGCCAATATTCGCTTATTTTCCACATGAATCTCTTGTTCATATTGCCACGTGTTTACTTTTTTCTC
>NW_007065537.1:0-305 GCF_000164805.1 Carlito syrichta
CCTAATCCAATCCCTAAATATACCCAAGACTAAAGAGGAAATCCAATCATTTTTGGGGCTGGCTGGATACTTTCGGGCGTGGATTCCCAGTTTTGCCCTACTTGCAAAGCCACTCTATACTCTCATGAAGGGAGACCCCAATGAGCCACTCCTAACACCCTCCTCCGTCAAATAACATTTTATTGCACTTCAGCAAGCCCTCATAAAGGCCCCCACTCTCAATCTGCTGGATATACACCGACCTTTCATCTTGTGTGTGCACGAAAACAAAGGGGTGGCCCTGGGAGTCCTAGGGCAGCTTTATG
>NW_007065538.1:0-436 GCF_000164805.1 Carlito syrichta
AGCTGTCTTAACTAGCTGGCCTGCTTTCTAGCCAGTTGAATTAACTAGCTTCCTACATAGCTAGCCAGCTGGCTATGCAGCAAAATTAACTTGGTGACTTATCTTGTTAACTGGCTGTCTAACCAGCTAACTTAACTAGCAAGCTACCTAGCTAGCCAGCTGCCTTCTCAGCTGACTTAACTGCCTGAATTATCTGTCTAGTCAACTGGCTAGACAGCTGATATAACTAGCTAGCTACTTAGCTAGCAAGCTGGCTAGACCCTGTCAACTAGCTGACTTAACTAGCTAGCCACCTTTCTAGTCAGCTGACTTAGTTGCCTAGATACCTAACTAGTCATCTGTTAACTAGCTGAAATAACTAGGGAGCCAGCTGGCTACCAATCTGACATAACCAGCTTTTAACTAGCTAACCAGGTGGCTAGATAACTGACTTCAA
>NW_007065539.1:0-1494 GCF_000164805.1 Carlito syrichta
AGCCACCTAAGGAAGCTGGAAAAGCAAGACCACAAAAACCCTAATTTCAGCAGAAGATTCCAGATCACCAAAATAAAACCCAAATCCAGGACATAGAAGACAAAAAGATAATTCAAAAAATCAATGAAACAAAATGCTGCTTCTTCAAAAGGATAAACAAGATCAATGTTCCCCTAGCTAGATGACCAAGAAAAAGAGAGAAAAAAAACAAAAAAGCACAATCAGAAACACAAAAGATGAAGTCACATCTGACCCTGAAGAAATACAAAAGATCATGAGAGACTACTATGTACATTTGTATGGAAAAAAACTTGAAAACCTTAACGAAATGGAGGACTTTCTGTCATCACACAACCTGCCTAGGTTGAAACAAGAAGAAATTGAGAGCCTAAATAGACCAATAACAACCAAGGAAATTGACTACATAATACGAAAACTACTACAAAAAAAACCCTGGACCAGATGACTTTCCAGCAGAATTCTACAAGACATTTAAGGAGGAGCTAGTACCAATCCTACTGAAGGTATTCCAGGTGATTGAGAAAGACAGAACTCTCCCCAAATCATTTTACAAAGCTAACATCACATTGATACCTAAGCTAGGTAAAGACCCAACAAAGAAAGGGAACTACAGGCCAATATCTTTGATGAACATAGATGCTAAAATTCTCAACAAGATCCTAGCAAACCGGATTCAACAAAACATCACAAAAATCATCCATCATGATCAAGTAGGCTTCATGCCTAGGATGCAAGACTAGTTCAACATTTGTAAAATCATAAATGTAATTAAATATATCAACAGATGTCAAAACAAAAAACCCATGATTATATCATTAGATGCAGAAAAAGCTTTTGATAAAATCCAGCACCCCTTCTTGATAAAAACCCTCAAACATCTAGGCATACGGGGAACATAGCCCAAAATAGTAAAAGCCATCTAAGAGAAACCCACAGCCAGCATACTTCTAAATGGACAAAAATTGGAACCACTTCCCCTGAAAACTGGAACAAGACAAGGATGCCCACTCTCACCCCTCCTGTTCAACATAGTATTGGAAGTCCTGGCTTGAGTAATCAGAGAAGAGAAGGCAATCAGGGGTATCCAAATAGGAAAATAGGAAGTCAAGTTATCTCTCTTTGCAGATGACAAATGAAAACCCAAGAGAATCTGTCAAAAACCTCCTTACACTGATACAGGCCTCTGGCAAAGTCTCAAAATATAAATTAAATGTGCAAAAGACAATCGCATTTCCTTACACCAATAATAAACAGAAACCCAAATAAAAAGCACAGTTCCATTCACAACAGCCACAAAAGAAAATGAAATACCTTGGCATCTTCCTAACCAGAGACGTGAAAGACCTTTACAATGAAAACTACAAAACACTGCTCAAAGAAATCAAAGAAGACACAAACAAGTGGAAAAATATCCCATGCTCATGGATTGGAAGAATCAACATTGTGAAGATGTCCATCCTACCTAAGGCAATC
>NW_007065539.1:1687-6054 GCF_000164805.1 Carlito syrichta
AAAAAAAAAAAAAAAAAAAAAGCAGGTGATATCACATTACCAGACTTTAGACTTTACTATAAAGCTCCAATCATCAAAACAGCTTGGTATTGGTATAGGAACAGGCATTTAGACCAATGGAATAGAATTGAGATTCCAGAAGCAAAACCTCAATTTCTCAACCAACTCATCTTCGACAAAGCCTCCACCACCTACCACTGAGGAGAGGAGAACCTATTTAGTAAATGGTACTGGGAAAACTGGCTGACCACATGCAGAAGATTGAAACAGGACCCCTATCTATCCCCATACACAAAAATTAACTCTAAATGGATCAGAGACCTAAATGTAAAACCTCAAACCATAAGAACCTTGGAAAATGAAGGGCATACCTTCATGAAAATTGGAACTTGCATCCAATTCCTGAACAAAACCCGAAACCCACAGGCAATAAGAGATAAGATAGACAAGTGGGACCTCGTTAAACTGACAAGCTTCTGCAAAGCCAAAGAAACCATCAAAGAGAGCAGGGAGACAGCCTACAGACTGGGAAAAAGTATTTGCCAACTCCAGGTCTGACAAAGGCTCAGTATCTTGGATCTACAAGGAACTCAAACTTGCTGAAAAGAAAAAATCAAGCAACCCCATTATAAAATGAGCAAAAGATATGAACAGACACTTCATAAAGGAAGACATCCGAGCAGCCGACAGACACATGAAGAAATGTTCAACTTCACTAATCATCAGGGAGATGCAAATCCACACTGAGATACCACCAGACATCTGAGCAGCACGACACATGAAAAAATGTTCAACCTCGTTAATCATCAGGGAGATATAAATCAAAACCACACTGAGATACCACCTAACTCCAGTCAGAATCACAATTATCAACAACTCAAAAAATAACAGTTGCTGGAGAGGGTGTGGCGAAAAGAGAACTCTTCTACACTGTTGGTGGGAGTGTAAACTAGTGCAACCTCTGTGGAAAGCAGTGTGGCGATTCCTAAAAGCTCTAAATATCAACCTCCCATATGACCCCACAATCCCTCTACTGGGAATATAACCTGAAGAACTCAAATCATTCTATAAAAAAGATATCTGCACACATATGTTTATCACAGCATTGTTCACAATAGTAAGAACCTGGAAGCAACCATGCTGTCCATCAAAAGAGGACTGGATTATAAAATGTGGAACATATACACAATGGAATACTACACAGCCATGAAAAAGAATAAAATCATGAATTTCGCAGCAACCTGGATGGAACTAGAGTCTATAATACTGAGTGACCTCTCACAGAAACAAAGATCTGAGTATCACATGTTCTCACTCATATAGCGGACCTTGAACATCCATGGTAATACTATAAAAAAAGGACCGACAGTGGTGGGAAACTATGGGGGAGGAGGGGAAGGGAGGTGGGATTAACGGTAGTCAATATCTGTCTGGAGACAGGGAGACACCCCTTATCAACAAGGGTGCCTGAATGAAGCATATTTGTATACCTAACCCTTAACTGTACCCCCACAATATCATAATAAAAAAATATTGATTATAAAATAAATAAATCAAAATAAAAAGTGGCAGTTTCCCAAACAATAAGACCTAATGAAGACAGCATGGAACCAATTCTGTTCCTCCCTCTCTCCTCTTCTTTCCCCCGGTAGTTTACTCAATAGGGAAAAAGTCCTTTATTATCTCTTATTAATATTACTTGAAATCTTTTTTCAGATGAGAAAACCAAATCTTACCTTTGTATAGTGTATTCTTAATGTTAAAGCCAATTTTAATAATTCTTATAAGCAGAACTATCTAATAAGCTTGACCATAAAGTAAGATTTTCATAACCTTTTTAAAATCATTTATAAATTTTTATTAAATAGCAGATCAATGCTCCAAGAAAAACCTATTATTCTGACACAGGGGTCTGGATACTGGCCTTGCTTCAGAGTGTTTTGAATTTAATACAGACAATCTCTAAAACAATTTTATCCCTCAAAATTGTCCCTTACAGCCAGAAGCAGTGGTTCACACCTATAATTCCAGCACTTTGGGAGGCCAAGGCAAGAGCATTGCCTAAACACAGAGGTTTGAGACCAGCCTGGGCAACTTGGTGAGACCTCATCTCTCTATAAAAAAGAAATTGGCCCTTAGAATCTCACATTCCCAGTTCTTCTGTGATATCCCTGGGCCTAGAGGGATTGAATAACTTTACTTTCTTGCCCTGTGTCTTATGAAGGCAGTTCCTTTTGACTGTGGCCTTCTCCTGGATCTGAAGATGAGGCCCCAACTGGTGTGATTTAGCAGAAGTCAATGCCTTTTTCAGACCCAGGAGCCAAAGCCCTGCAACGTAACTGCACAAGGATGAGTTAACATCACATTTGTCAAAGATGTTAAAAGGCTCATAACATCCCATCAAAACAATCACAGGTCATTGTAAAAATAGCAGTTATTCATTAAATCAAAGTAATCATCAAAAAACTTTAAAAGCAATACAGAAAGTTACATGGACAAAAAAACCTAAATTCTTTTAAATCTCGGTTTTTCCTAAGCCAGCAAAAGCCTAATGATAATGACACAGGCATTGTCTTGATAAAATATAAACTCTGATCTTGGGTCATTTCCCAAGAGGCCAATAAACACCTTCTGCAGTTTGGTTGTTTCTCTTTGTGGAAAACCCATTTAGATAACCAGGCTGTCAGACCTATGAAAAGGGCACTTGGGTTCATCAGACCCAGGAAGTGTGTATCCAAGGCCAGGAATGGAACCAGAAAATAGAATACTAATGTCTTAAACAGGGAGTCATATAAGGCTCTTAGTAATAGCATGGGAAGTTCTCTGGTTACATAGAGCAACTTAGACATATCAAGAGAAGTCAGGGGTGAAGAATCAAGTTATACTGACTAAAAATATTGCTTTTCTAGACTTTTAAGACAAATATGTCTGCATCAGGCCACAATATCATTTAGAGTTGGAGAAAAAGATCATAGGGACTGATAAAAATTTGAAGGAGAAAGTTTCATCTCAGGTCTTTTCAAGGTAGAAAAAGCTGAGAGCAGTAAGATAAAACAAAGTTGCACTTCTAAGATATGAATCTGAGAATTTTATTTAAAAAATAGATTATAGAATCTAAATCAAAACCTCTTGGACAAGATCCTTCCTCATACAAAATGATTTTGTTTTTCTTATAACCTTCCTTACCAAAAATACATCTTTATATCCATAACTTTTAAAAATTTCTCTCCCCTACATAACTTGTTTCTTTCTGCCTTGTCTCATAAATAACCTAAGTCCATAATTTGAATTAACTTTTGGATAACTTCCTAATTAGATAAAACTATTCTTTCTCAATAAGGACACATGTCCTTTGGCACAGTTTATAGACAGAATTACAAATTAACTTGAACTATTATTAATAGTAACCTTAACTTTTAGTGAAAAACCTGGCAAGTAATAAATCCTGAGCTGTCTCTCAGAGATGAGCACTTCATAAATGAGAACATTCTACAATTTTTTAAAGCGTGTTTCTTTATATTAGAACCCTTTCTTAATTGGAAATGTTTCAGATGTCTACCAATCATCCAAAATAATTTCAAGATTTTCATTTGCACAAAATCTCACCTACAGCATCAACCCTATTAATATTTCATGTTTATTTAGATTATTTATGAGAACAGAGATATCAGGCAAAGCAGTCATTATTTCCTTGTTACCCATTTTTATAACTTGTGCATATTAGCAGTTCACCTAAGAGGCTTAAAGTTAAATATGTGGCTATTTTCACCAATACGTCAGAAGACTCAGTTGTTTTAACTAAACTAGCAATATTAAACTAGTCTCATTTATGGAAAAACTACATAAACAAGCTTAGCTGGGTTTCAGTCTTATAACCTTTTGTACCAAACCCTGATCTCATAAAATATCTAGCAGAGACAAATATAAAACCAAGACAAAAATTTATGCTGGCAATTCCAAAGACATTTCCAGTTTTATTTTGACCAATATTCTCAAAGACAACTTGTTTGTTAAAGATTTTCTTAAGTCATGTGGACTTGAAAAATGTTTGGACTTATTACTTAACTTATGCAAGCTCTTTTATTTATAAGCCAATTTAGTACCCTATAGATACTACATGCATAAAAATAAGTGGTACATAATAAGTGCACATACACATAAGCACATATACACATGTGTACACTTTCATAAACAATGGTGCCATGACTTTGACCTCTAGCCATGCAATAGTAATACACATTCACTGGTTCATCAACATGTTCACAAGACTAAACCTTGTTTACCCCAATAGGTAATCCAGCGTAGACTGTGAACCAAACTTTTAGTTAAAGCCATTTCCATGGTAGTTTGATTTTTTTTTTTTTTTT
>NW_007065540.1:0-1201 GCF_000164805.1 Carlito syrichta
CATCCCAAAAACCTACAGAGTGTCTTCCTAAGAGATAACCACCAATCAGGTTTTGGGAGTTGGAATCTGGATAATGGGAGTCCTCATATACAGGAAACGGCACTCTCTATTGGTAAGGTGGAATACGGAAACTGGTTTACACGTGTCCTCAATCCCAAAAATTTTTCAGGGTGTCTTGCTAAGGGCTAAACTCGAATTTGGGTTTTTGAAGCATAATCTAGTGAAATGAAATCCTCATATACAGGCAACTGCACAGACGTTCCCTAAGAAAGAATAAGGAATCTGGGTGACATGTGTTCTCAATCCCTGAAAAAATACACTACGTCTTCCTAAGGTCTAAACAAGCAGCAGATTTCAACGCATGTATCTGGGAAAGGGAGTACTCATATACAGGCAACAGCATGGTTGTTGCTAAAAATAAGGAATCCGGGTTATATGAGTCCTCAGTTCTGGAAATCTACAGGGCATTTTGCTGATGGCTAAACAATTATCAGGGATTCGAGGCATGAATGTGGGTAATAGCAGTCCTCATATAGAGGAAACTACACATCAAATTGCTAAGGAATAAATAGGAATCTTGATTACATGAGTCCTCAAACCTAAAAACTACAGGCCATCAACCTAAGAGGTAACCACGAATCAGGATTTGAAGTAGAAATCTGAGTAATGGGAGTCCTGACATACAGGAAACTTCCCTGTCTATTGCTAATTAAGAATAAGAAATCTACGTTACTAGTGTCCTCAATCCCCAAAAACTTCAGGTCGTCTTGCTATGGGCTGCACCCGAATCAGGGTGTTTTTGCATGAATCTGCGTAAATGGAGTCCTTATATACAGGCAACTACATGACCTTGTGCTAAGAAAGAATAAGGAATCTGGGTTACACGAGTCCTCAATCCCAAAAATCTACAGGGCATCTTGGAAAGGGATAAAAAAGAATCAGAGTTTCGAAGCAGGATCTTTGTATGAAGATACAGGAAAATACACGGCCCGTTGCCAAGGAAAAAAGAGAATCGGGGTTATAGCAGTACTCAGTCCTAAAAATCAAAAGGCCATCTGCTGTGGGCTCAACAATAATCAGGATTTAGAAGCTGCAACATAGGAAAAGCAGTCCTCATATACAGAATCTACACGATCTTTGCTAAGGAGAAATAGAAACCTGTTTTACATGGTTCTTCCGTCACAATATCTACATGACATCT
>NW_007065541.1:0-1043 GCF_000164805.1 Carlito syrichta
ACTCTCACATTTCAATAATTAGCCTGAATGTGAATGGACTAAATGCACCACTGAAAAGACATAGAATGGCAAAATGGATAAAATATCACCAGCTAACAATATACTGCCTTCAAGAGGCTCATCTCACTAGAAAGGACATACACAGACTCAAAGTAAGAGGATGAGAAACAAACTTTCAGGCGAATGGAACACAAAAGAAAGGAAGAGTCGCAATCCTAATTTCAGACAAAATACCATTTAAGCTATGAAAAATTAAAAAGGATGCAGAGGGCCACTACATAATGATAAAAGGTTCACTCCATCAACAGGAAATATCTATCCTAAACATTTTTGCGCCCAACATAGGTACGCCAAATTTCATAAAGCAACTCCTAGGAAAATTAAAGAAAGATATTGACTCTAACACCATCATAACTGGGGACTTTAATACCCCACTCACAACCCTAGACAGATCATCAGGACAAAAAAATCAGCAAGGAGATCTGGAACCTCAATGTGACTCTGGACCAAATGGACTTAATTGATACCTACAGAACACTCCATCCAAAGACCACAGAATATACATTCTACTCATCACCGCATGGAACGTATTCTAAGATCAACCACATAATTGGACATAAATCAAGCATAAGCAAATTTAAAAGGACCGAAATTCTACCATGCACCATCTCGGACCACAGTAGAATAAAAATAAACATTGACACCAACAAAGTCCCCCCAAAACCCACAAAGACATGGACACTAAACAGCATGATGCTAAACAACTCCTGGGTCAATGAAGAAATCAAAACAGGGATCAAAAGATACCTGGAAACAAATAAAAATGAAGAAACATCTTACCAAAATCTCTGGGATGCCATAAAAGCTGTAGTAAGAGGGGAATTTATATCCCTACAAACACACATGAAGAAAATGGGAAGGAACAAAAACTAACAGCCTAGCAAGTCAGCTAAGGAAGTTGGAAAAGCAAGACCACAAAAACCCTAATTTCAGCATAAGAATCCAGATCACCAAAATAAAAGCCCAAATCTAGGACATAGAAG
>NW_007065542.1:0-348 GCF_000164805.1 Carlito syrichta
TAATAAGGCAAGTAGGACCAGGCGTCACTAATAAGGCTTATGGTATCAGAAGGCACTAATGAGGCAAGTAGGATCAAACGGCACTGATAAAGCAAGTAGGATCAGACGGCACTAATAAGGCAATTAGGATCAGATGGCACTAACAAGGCCAGAAGAATCAGACCGCACTAATAAGGACTATTAGGATCAGACGGCATTAATAAGGCAAGTAGGAACAGACGGCACTAATAAGGCAATTACGATCAGATGGAACTAATAAAGCCAGGAGTGTCAGACGGCACTAATAAGTCCAGGAGTATCAGACTGCACTAATAAGGCAAGTAGGAACAGACGGAACTAATAAGACAA
>NW_007065543.1:0-302 GCF_000164805.1 Carlito syrichta
CTAGCTAGCTACTTAGCTAGACAGCACGATAGCCAGCTGACTTAAGTAGCTGGCATAACTTGACACCGGATGGCTAGCCAGCTGACTTAACTAGCTACCTACCTACATAGTCCGCTGGCTTCCCAGCTGACTTAACTACCTGTGTAGCTAACCTGCTGGCCAGTGAACTGACTTAATTAGGTGACTTAACTAGCTAGCCAGATGGCTAGCCAGCTGACTTAACCAGCTATCTAACTAGTTCACTTACTCGTTATCTAATGTGGTTGCTACCTTTCTTAATTATCTGACCTAACTCGTTAGCT
>NW_007065544.1:0-323 GCF_000164805.1 Carlito syrichta
CCTTGTTGATAAGGGGTGTCTCCCCATCCCCAGACAGATATTGGCTACCGTTAATCCCACTTTCCTTCCCCTCCCTACCCCCCCATTGTTTCCTGCCACTGTCAATCCTTATCTTATAGTATTATGATAGATGTTCAAGGTCCAATATATGAGGGAGAACATGAGATACTCAGATCTTTGTTTCTGTGAGAGATTACTCAGTATTGTAGACTAGTTCCATCCAGTTTGCTGCGAAATTCATGATTTTGTTCTTTTTTATGACCGCGTAGTATTCCATCATGTATATGTACCACATTTTAAAAATCCAGTCCTCTTTTGATGGA
>NW_007065545.1:0-757 GCF_000164805.1 Carlito syrichta
GGTCCACTATATGAGTGAGAACATGTGATACTCGGATTTTTGTTTCTGTGAGAGGTCACTTAGTATTATAGACTCTACTTCCATCCAAGTTGCTGCAAAATTCATGATTTTGTTCTTTTTAATGGCTGCATAGTATTCCATTGTGTATATGTACCACATTTTATAAATCCAGTCCTCTTTTGATGGGCAGCATGGTTGCTTCCAGGTCCTTGCTATTGTGAACAATGCTGTGATAAACATATGTGTGTGGGTATCTTTTTTATAGAGTGATTCAAGTTCCTCAGGATATATTTCCAGTAGGGGGATTGCAGGGTCATATGGGAGGCTGACATTTAGAGTTTTTAGGAATCGCCACACTGCTTTCCACAGAGGTTGCACTAGTTTACACTCCCACCAACAGTGTAGAAGTGTTCCCTTTTTGCCACAACCTCTCCAGCAGCTGTTATTTTTTGAGTTGTTGATAATTGCCATTCTGACTGGAGTTAGGTGGTATCTCAGTTTGATTTTGACTTGCATCTCCCTGATGATTAGTGAGGTTGGACATTTCTTCATGTATCCATTGGCTGCTCGGATGTCTTCCTTTGTGAAGTGTCTGTTCATATCTTTTGCCCATTTTATAATAGGGTTGTTTGTATTTTTCTCTTCAGCAGGTTTGAGTTCCTTGTAGATCCAAGATGTTAAGCCTTTGTCAGACCTGGTGTTGGCAAATACTTTTTCCCAGTCTGTAGGCTGTCTCCCTGTTCTCTTGATGGTTCTT
>NW_007065546.1:0-715 GCF_000164805.1 Carlito syrichta
AAAAAAAGATAATGTATTGCCAAGGATTTGGTGAAATGTATATCCTTATAAAATGCAGAAATATAAGTTGGTATAGGTATTTTGGAAGTCAATTTGGCAGTATCTATTAAAATAAAGTATGTCCATATGCTCCAAAATTGGCTGGCCACACATCAGCATCCACCCTAGAAAAATAACTATTGGTAGCGCCCCCCACCCTCGAACTCAAGCCACCGTGGAGCTCCGCCGCCCTGAAACGTTCACCGCGAGCGGGGACCAAGACTGCAAACTGCTGAATAGACAGACTGTAAAACAGAGGGAAAAGTGAACAAAACCAGAAGACCCTCATAAGGAAGAACAGGTCATTGCAGAAGAGAAATAAAAGCAACCCCACCTTCCCTCAAAAACAGAATTGAAGAGGGGGAGGGAAAGGGGTAAAGGGAGAAAAATCTACAGAAATGAAGAAAAACCAAAAGAAGAGTATGGGTCTCTCCCAGACGCCTGGGAGAGCAGACACTGAGAAAATTGACTTTGGAATACAAACAATGCAAAGTCCCCAGAATGAAGGGTCTCAAAATGCAAATGCAGATATCAAAACAATAATGGAGAGACTAAAAAGAATTGAGGAGACACAAGAAGAAACTAGGAAGGAGCTGATATCTGAGATAACAGTAATAAAGAATACTGTGAATGAAATAAATAACAAATTGATAAGCATGGAAAGCAGAATTACCCG
>NW_007065547.1:0-428 GCF_000164805.1 Carlito syrichta
CACATGTTCTCACTCAAATAATGGACCTCGAACATCCAATGTAATACTATAAGAAAATGACTGATGGTACTGGCAAACTATGGGGCGGGGAGGGAGATGGGATTAACAGTAGCAAATATCTGTATGGGGATGGGGAAACACCTCTTATCAACAGGGTGCCTTAATGAAACGTAATTGTACACCTAATCCTTATGTGTACCCCACAAAACCATAATAAAAAATATTGATTATGAAATAAACTCCCCAAAAACCAAAAAAACCCAAAAGCCTGGTTCTTTGAAAGAAGTAACAAGATTGACGAACCCCTAGTCAGAATGACCAAGAAAAAGAGAGAAAAAGCCAAAATAAACACAATCAGAAATACAAATGATCAAATCACAACTGACCCCAAAGAAATACAAAAGATTATCAGAGATTACTATGTACAC
>NW_007065549.1:0-348 GCF_000164805.1 Carlito syrichta
CCCACGGCCTCAGGCAATCCACTCACCTCAGCCTCCCCAGGTGCTGGGATTACAGGCTGAGCCACTGAGCCCGGCTGATATTTTTTATTCTTATAAATATGCTTAATTCTTGTTCTTAGATGCAGTTATTAGAAACCATTTGTTCTTTTTGGGTCGTGCTTTATTTTATTTTATTTTATTTTATTTTTTGAGTTGGAATCTCAGTCCCGGCCACCGCAGCCTCCACCTGCTGGGCTCCGGAGATCCTTCTGCCTCAGCCTTCCTAGTGGCCGGAACCACAGGCACGTGCTACCACGCCTGGCTAATTTTTGATTTATTGTAGAGACGAGGTCTTGTCAAGTTGCCCAG
>NW_007065550.1:0-450 GCF_000164805.1 Carlito syrichta
AGCCAACAGACTTAACGTGCTGACTTAACTAGCTAGGCAGAATGTTGCCAGCTGACTTAAGCAGCAAGTCAGCTGACTAGCCAGGGGACTTGACTAGGGTGATCTATCTAGCTAGCTGGCTAGCCAACTGACTTACTTAGCTGACTTAAGATAACAAGCTGGCAAGCCAGCTCACTTTACTAGCTGGACACCTACATAGCCTGCAGTCTAGCCAGCTGACATAACTATCTGACTTGAATAGCTAGCCTGCTGGCTAACAAGCTGACATATTTAGCTTGCTACCTGCCTAGCGAACTGGCTAGGCAGCTGACTAAATTAGCTGACTTAACAGCTAGTCAGTTGGCTAGCCAGCTGACTTAACACACTGACATCACTAACTAGTCAGGTAGCTATCTAACTGACTTAACTAGCTAGCGAAATACATTGCCAGTTGGCTAGCCAGCTCTCTTA
>NW_007065551.1:0-795 GCF_000164805.1 Carlito syrichta
CTCACTCATATGATGGACCTTGAACGTCCAATGTAATATTATAAGAAAATGACTGACAGCTCTGGGAAACTATGGGGGGGAGGGGGATGGGATTAACAGTAGCAAATATCTGTCAGAGGATGGGAAAACACTTCTTATCAACAGGGTGCCTCAATGAAACGTAATTGTACACCTAACCCTTAACTGTACCCCACAAAACCATAATAAAAAATACTGATTGATAAAAAAAGGAATAAATAAATAAAAAATAAAAATAAAAAGCAATGTAAGGAGAATCAGTCTCCTTTACACACACACACACACACACACACACACACACACACACACACACACACACACAAAGAGGCATCCTCTATACTGATAGAAAATCCACTTTAAAAATGCTTTTAAAAGAATATTAATACAATTATTTTTAATGAACCACATGAGGGGAAAAAAGATTTGCCTACATCCAAACTCATTTCTTCATTTTTATCCAATATTACAAGACAGGTCTATTTCTTGCTTACTAAGATGAAGAAAGCTTTCACAAGTACAAGCTACCCAAAATAATGTTTAATTTGTCCATGGTGAGAGAACCACAGTTTTGCTGCGGTGAACCACATGCTCACCAAGATTGGCATGGAGAACAATATCAGGACAGGCAAAGAAAAAGGAAGAAGTAGAGGGAAGCTGGAAGGGAAGTAGAAAGGAAGAGAAGGGGGAAGAAAGAATACTCTCATTCTCAGAATGGATACAAGGACATTCACGTAGCAGGCTCATTACTGAGGACTTAGCTTTACCAATGCCACTCTG
>NW_007065552.1:0-374 GCF_000164805.1 Carlito syrichta
ACATTGGAGACTCAGAAGGGGGAGGGGGAAGGGGGGAAAGAATGAAAAATCACTGTAAGGTACAACGTGCGCAGGTGGGGGTGAGGGTACATTTAAAGCCCAGACTTCTCTGCCACTATTCAAGGCAATTATGGAACCCAAAACTATGTGTAACCCCTAAAGGTATTGAAATTAAATAGGTGATAGATAGATAGATAGATAGATAGGTAGATAGATAGATAGAAATACATGATAGAGAGATAGATAAAAATAAAATAAATACATAAATCACAATTGTGGTGGGTGCTGTGAAGGAGAGAAGGCAGGGTGCTTTGGGAGAGCACAAGGGTGAAACTCAAACACTTTGAAGGGTTCCAGAAATCTCCTCTAGAGAG
>NW_007065553.1:0-334 GCF_000164805.1 Carlito syrichta
CTGAATTAATTAGCTTGCTATATAGCTAGCCAGCTGGCTAGACAGCTGACTAAATTAGGTGACTTAACTAGACAGCCAGCTGTCTAACAAGCTGACTTAGTAGCAAGCTAACTAGCTAGCCAGCTGATTTAACTATGTGACATAACTAGGTAACCAGCTTGCTGGACAGCTGACATGACTAGCTAGCTACCTAGCTAGTCAGCTGTATAGCCAGCTGACTTAACTAGGTTACTTAACTAGCTAGGCAGATGGCTTGACAGCTGAAATAACTAGCTAGCTACACAGCTAGCCAGCTGTGTAGCCAGCTGACTTAACTAGGCTATTTAACTAACTA
>NW_007065554.1:0-672 GCF_000164805.1 Carlito syrichta
TTTTTATCAAGATCGGTGCTGGATTTTATCAAAAGCTTTTTCTGCATCTAATGATATGATCATGTGGTTTTTGTTTTGACATCTGTTGATGTATTTAATTACATTTATGGTTTTACGAATGTTGAACCAGCCTTACATCCCAGGAATGAAGCCTACTTGGTCATGGTGGATGATTTTTGAGATGTATTGCTGAATCCGGTTTGCTAGGATCTTGTTGAGAATTTTAGCATCTATGTTCATCAAAGATAATGGCCTGTAGTTCTCTTTCTTTGTTGGATCTTTACCTGACTTGGATATCAATGTGATGTTGGCTTTGTAAAATTATTTGGGTAGAGTTCCATCTTTTTCAATCGCCTGGAATACCTTCAGTAGGATTGGTATCAGCTCCTCCTGGAATGTCTTGTAGAATTCTGCTGGAAAGCCATCTGGACCAGGGCTTTTTTTTGGTAGGAAGTTTTCTTATTATGTAGTCGATTTCCTTGATTTTTATTGGTCTATTTAGGATCTCAATTTCTTCTTTTTCCAACCTAGGTAGGTTGTGTGATGTCAGAAAGTCCTCCATTTTCTTTGGTTTTCAAGTTTGTTTCCATACAAGTGTACATAGTAGTCTCTAATGATCTTTTGAATTTCTTCAGGGTCAGATGTGATTTCATCTTTTGTGTTTCTGATTGT
>NW_007065554.1:692-45528 GCF_000164805.1 Carlito syrichta
CTTTTCAGCTTCTTTAGGTGGCTTGTTAGGTTGTGAATTTCTGTTCCTTCCATTTTCTTCATGTGTGTTTGTAGGGATATAAATTCCTCTCTTACTACAGCTTTCAGGGCATCCCAGAGATTTTGGTTAGATGTTTCTTCATTTTCATTTGTTTCCAGGTATCTTTTGATCCCTGTTTTGATTTCATCGTTGACCCAGGAGTTGTTTAGCATTATGCAGTTTAGTGTCCATGTCTTTGTTGGTTTTGGGGGGACTTTGTTGGTGTCAATGTTTATTTTTATTCCACTGTGGTCTGAGAAGGTGTTTGGTAGAATTTCAGTCCTTTTTAATTTGCTTATGCTTGATTTATGGCCGAGTATGTGGTCGATCTTAGAATATGTTCCATGTGGTGATGAGTAGAATGTGTATTCTGTGGTCTTTGGATAGAGTGTTCTTTAGGTATCAATTAAGTCCATTTGGTCCATAGTCACATTGAGGTTCCGGATCTCCTTGCTGATTTTTTGTCCTGATGATCTGTCTAGGGTTGTGAGTGGGGTATTAAAGTCCCCAGTTATGATAGTGTTAGAGTCAATATCTTTCTTTAGTTTTCCAAGAAGTTGCTTTAAGAATGTTGGCGCACCTATGTTGGGTGCAAATATGTTTAGGATAGATATTTCTTGTTGATGGATTGAGCCTTTTATCATTATGTAGTGGACTTCTGTATCTTTTTTGATTTTTAATAGCTTGAAGGGTATTTTGTCTGCAATTAAAATCGGTATTCCTCCTTTCTTTTGTATTCCGTTTGCCTGAAAGTTTGTTTCCCATCCTCTTACTTTGAGTCTGTGTTATCCTTTCTAGTGAGGTGAGTCTCTTGAAACCAATAGATTGTTGCCTGATGATATTTTATCCATTTTGTCATTCTATGTCTTTTCAGTGGTGCATTTAGTCCGTTCACATTTAGCCTAATAATTGAAATGCAAGAGTTGATCCCTGTCATAGGGTTCTTACAGAGTTGTCCTGTTTGTTTGTTGTCTTTCTTTGAGTTTTGGAGTTGGTTCATGTGGGTTTTTAATGTTTTGCCTGTACTCTTGTGAAGAATGCTGTTGTTCTTTTTTCTTTTTCTTCTGTGTTCAGTACTTTTTAAAGTGTTTCTTGTAGAGGTGATCTGGTGGCAGCATAGGTTCTTAGGGATTGGATGTCTGGAAATGATTTCAATTCTCCCTCATTAATGAAGCTTAGTTTGACTGGGTAGGTTATTCTTGGTTGAAATTATTTGTCTTTTAGAACTTTGAAGATTGGGCTCCAGGCTCTCCTGACCTGAATGATTTCTGTGGATAAATCTGTTGCTATTCTAATTGGTTTTCCCTTTTAGGTAGTCTGGCCTTTTTCTCTTGCTGCCTTTAGGATTTTTCCTTTCATAACTACTTTGTTTAGGCGAATTGTTATGTGTCTGGGGGTTGGTGTTATCATTTGTTGTCTTACAGGGGTTCTCTGAATCTCTTGTGTTTGAATTTTTTCATCCTTAATGAGATGAGGGAAGTTTTCTTGAATGATTTCATGAAATGTTTGTTCCAGTATGGCTTCTGTTTCTCTTTCTGCCTCAGGAAGCCCAATTACTCTTAACTTTGGTCTCTTGAAGTGATAATTCATCTCTTGCAGGTTTTGTTCTGTCTTTTTGAGCTTCTTTTCTATGATTTTGACAGTTTGGGTTAGTTCTGTGTTTTGGTCTTTGAGCTCTGAGATTCTTTCTTCTGCTTGGCTGATTCTGCTTTCCATTCTTATTAGTCTGTTGTTCATTTCCATCACAGTATTCTTTACTGCTGTCATTTCTGATATCAGCTCCTTTCTATTTTCCTCTTGTCTCTCCTCAATTTTTTTAATTCTCTCCATTAATGTCTTGATGTCTGGGTTTGTTGCATGTAACCAGTCATTCTGGGGACTCTTCATGGTCTGTGTACCAGAATCTGTATTCTCAGTGTCTGATTTGCCAGGGGTCTGTCTAAGACCTATATTCTTCTTTTGGTTTTTCTTCATTTGTGCGGTTTTTCCCCCTCCCTACTTGTTCCTCCCCTCCACGTCTCCGTGTTCTTTAATTCTGTTATTCAGGGGTAAAGGGATTGGTTTTACTTCTGTTTGTTTAATCTCCTATTCTTTATGTATGTCCTCTTACTTTGTTCAATTCTGAAGTTGCACTGTAGGTTGGAGGTGGTCCTTTTTGCAGTTTTGAGTTGTACTTAAGGGAAGAGCTGTGATTCAAAATCTGTCTGCAGGTCCTGGTATTCGTTGACAGGTTGTGGATAATGTGGAAGCCACTTCCCACTGCCCTGGAATCTGTCCGTGCAGTGGGGGATATGTTTACTCCCTGAAATAAAATGTGGTTTGTAGAGGGGAGAGAATGGAGCAGACAGTGGGTTGAAGAGGGGAGTGGAGAGATAGTGGAGTAAGGGTGGAAACAAACGAGTGTGACAACAAATAGAGAGAGAGGCCTATACTGAAACAGATAAAAACAGTAGACCACAGCTACAGACGAACCAACTCTCATACAAAAAAATAAAAAATAAAAATAAAACATACAGTGATGCTAACATACAAGCTAATCAACCACCTTGTTAGTGTGCTGTTCCTCTATAAAAAGATATGGTTTACGGAGAGAAGAAAAGAGAAGAAAAGGAAAATGAAAAAAGAAGAAAGTGAACAATACAGTAGGAATAGAATTAAGTCATTAAACTAATAGAATCAATGAAGCACACTCTGACACATTTCGTTTAAGTCCAATGTCCTTTCAGGTCTGATTTCTAGATTCCTTTTCAAGCTGGTAAATTAGTTTGCAGTTAGGGTCAGTTGCCCCTGATCTGCTGTGGACAGTTCAGATTAACTTCCATTCAGCAGTTTGATCTATGTCTTTATCAAGCTTGTTTCTCCCATTTTGGTGTTGTTATCTTGAATCCCCAGCAGGTGTTGCTATCTCAGCTGCTCATCCCAGAAGGGGGTGGGGTCGGACAGGAAAAAGATGGCTGCCTGCCGCTGAGCAGGCAACAGGAACCCCACGCTGGGTGAGCAGGACAGTCTCAGAAGCAGGAGAGTTGGCAGCGATCCCAGCAGATCTTCCCTAAAGGGGTTTGGTGGATCACCTCGGGCCCTGGGTGGTGTGATATGCTACCCATCATAGAGACCATGGCAGTGGCAGCGACGGCAGCAGCGGCGGGGGGAGTGGCCACAGCAGCGGCGGTGGCAGCAGTGGGACTGTTTGCACTGCAATAACTGTCCAGTTGTTGCGATGTCGCAGTGGCAATGGCCGACCTCTGTCTGAAGAGCAGTTTGGGATGTTGGGGTCCCCAGCCCCCCGGGGTGAGAGTCAGAGACCCACTGCAGATCTCCCTTGCAGAGGGTCTCAGACACCAGGTTGCCCTGTCGCCATCTTGCCGTGAACCTCGAATGAAAGATTTGTAATACCCACATACCAAATAGCTCTGAAACATGGGGAAACTCGAAGAACTGACTCTTCTTTAGCCCTTAAAAAGACGCATTGCAGATTTTTGGGATTGAGGACTCGAAAACCCAACGTCATTCTTCCATAGTAAGAGCCTGTGCAATTCTCTGTATATGAGGACTCCTAAACACAGATTCCTGCTTCGAAAACTGATTCTTGTTTAGCCCTTAGGAAGATGCCCTGTAGATGTTTCGATTGAGTTCTTGTGTATCCCAGATTCCTTATTCACCCTTAGGAAGTGGCAGTGAAGTTTCCTGTACATGAGGACTCCCATTGCCCAGATTCCGGCTTAGAAACACTGCTTCTTGGTTAGCCCTAAGCAAGACGCCCTGTAGATTTTGGTGGTTGAGAGATCATGTAAGCCAGACTCCTTTTTCATTCATAGCAAGAGGCAGTGTAGTTTCTTCTTTCTGAGGACTCTGATTACACAGATTCTTGCTTCGAAACCCTAATTCTTGTTTAGTCCCTTAGCAAGATGTTCTGTGGATTTGGGGGATTGAGGATTTCTGTATCTCAGATTCCTCATTCTTCCTTAGCAATAATCCGTGCATTTTTGTGTATATGAGGACTCACATTACCCAGATTCCTGCTTTTTCTCAGAAAGACAACAAGCCATTTCCTGTTGACATAGATGTCCAGTTGATTGGATATCAGTAGAAAGACTCCTAGAAGTTTACTGGGGAACTGGAATCCAAGATTCCTGGATCCCCTAAACAAGACATTCTAAAAATGTGGAATCCTTGAAACCTAATGTACGAATTCCCACCAGACTGACCAGATGAAATTTCTATAGAGTGTGGTAACCTGAAATAAGTGATTTTGTACAAAAATGTCATTTGATTCCTGGGGTACTGGATTGTGGCAGAAGGAGTTCCTACGAAACAAACGGATTTGTGAGGCCAGATTCTCGATAACAACTATCAAGAGGGTTGGGAAGTTCCTGGGGATCTGTAATGACAGATTTTGGGTATCCACACAGCAAGTATCTCTGTAATATGGGGACCTAGAAACCCAGATTCCTCATTAAACCTTCTGAAGAGGCACTGTAGATTTTGGCGATTGAGGACTCCCAGAACCCGATTCCTTTTCAGTCCCAGAAAGATGCCCTGATTTTCCCTGGTGATGTGGATTCCAAAATTCTGTATACAAATAACAGATATCCAGAAGTTTCCAAGGGACGTGGAATCCATGACTTCTGGTTACCCTTAAAAATATGCACTGCATATTTGGCAACCTCAAAATCCCCGGCCCCTTTCCAAATAGAAGGATAAACGGAAGTTTTAGGATTTCATGGTACATTTTAAGACAAGAGTTACATACAAATATGAAGAGATGATTCTTTGGGTTCTGGAATCTGGCCAGAGATGTCCCGAGAAACCCACACACTTGTATGAACTGCTTCTCGGTTACAACTATCAAGAGGACCAGAAGGTTGCTGGGTATCTATAATGACACAATTGTCATTTCCAAATGGCAAGTAGCCCTGAAGAATGTGGGGAACTAGAAGCCCAGATTCCCAATTAGCCCTTATAAAGAGGCCCTGTATATTTCTTGGATTGAGGACTTCACAACCCAGATTCCTTTTTTGTTCTCAGGAAGATGCCCGTTCGATTCCTGGCAAAATGGAAGTGCAAACTCCTATCTACCAATACTCATTTTCTGTCAGGTCCCCAAGGCCCTGGAATCCATGATTGCCGGTCCCCCTTAAGAATACATCCGAAATATGTGGGAACCCCTAATCCCATGTTCCGAATATCAACCAGAAAGTCCAGCAGTAGTTTCTGGTGTATGAGGTATATGTGAAGCCAGAGATGACATTAAAAAATGACGAGATGATTCCTTAGATTTTGGAATCTTGTCTTCCATGTCCCTGCAAAACAAATGGAAAAGTAGGCCAGATTCTCAGTTACAAATATCAAGAGGTGCGGCAGTTTCCTGGGGATCGGTAATGACTGATTTGTGGTAAATATATAGGAACAGTTCTGAAAAATGTGGAGCCCAGGACTCATAAATTCCTAAGTGGAAATTAAAAAGTCTCTATGAACTTCTAAGTGTGAGAACTACCTTAACCTGGGGATAAAATAGCAACTGCTCAGAAGTTGGCTGGTCACATGGAATCCGAGTTTCCTTGTTCCACCTTAGTAACCTGTGTAGAAGCTTTCTGGGGACCTAGGGAGCCAGATTCGTTTCATTCTCTGCAAAACAACTATATGATTCCTGGTCCCAGGAAGTTCAGACGCTTGCTCCCAATAGAAAGACGAAAGAATGTTACTGTGGACTAGTAAGCCTAGATTCCTGTTCCCATCCCAAAAATACCTCAAAAAAGATGCAGCACAAAACCCAAGTTCCAAATTATGAATAGCTGAACCATCAGAAGTTTCTGGAGATGAGGTAACCCTGAAGTCAGGGCTTACATAAAAAAACAGGAGATGATTACTTGTGTCCTAGAATCTGGCCTTAGAGGATTCAAAAATCTAAATGGAATTGTAGTGCCAGATTCTCATTTACCACTATGGAGAGGACCAAAATGATGCTGGAGTTCTCGAATGAGTGATTCATAATATACACATAGTAAATAACCCTGAAAAATGTGGCGACCTCGAAGCCCTGATTCTTGCAAGCCTTAGCAAGTCGTCCTGTAGGTTTTTGGTATTGAGTATTCTTGTAATCCAGATTCAATGTTCTTCCTTTTCAAGAGGCTGTGTAGTTTCCTGTATATGAGAACTCCCATTACACAGATTCCTGCTTCCAAACCCCTGATCCTTGTTTAGCCCTTAGTAAGAAACCTTGTAGTTTTTTGGGATTGAGGACATGAGTATACTCAAGATTCCTTATTCTTCCTTAGCAAGAGGTCAGGTAGTTTCCTTTATATGAGGACAGATGCCAAGAAGTTTCCTAGGGACGTGGTATCCATGATTCCTGGTTACACTTAAAAATACGTACTAAATAATTGGCAACCTCAAAACCCCCAGTCCCTATACAAATAGAAGGACAAACGGAAGTTTTAGGATTACAAGGTACATCTTTAAGGAAAGAGTTACATACAAATATGGCTAGATGATTCTTTGGTCCTAGAATCTAGCCTTACTTGTCCTAAGGAACCCAATGGACTTGTATGGACAGATTCTCTGTAACAATTACCAAGAGTGCCAGAAGGAAGCTGGGAATCTATAATGACACAACTGTCGTACCAAGTGTCATGTGGCCCTGAAGAATGTGGGGAACTAGAAGCCCAGATTCCAGAAAAGCCCTAATAAAGAGGCCTTGTAAAATTCTTGGATTCAGGACTCCTGTAACTCAGATTCCTTTTTTTTTTCTCAGGAAGACGCCTGGACGTTTCCTGGTGACGTGGAAGTACAAACTCTTATATACCAATACTCATTAGCTAAGTAGGTCCCCAGGGACGTGGAATCCAAGATTGCTGAATCCCCCTTAATAATACGTCCTAAATATGTGGGAACACCTAATCCCATGATCCGAATATCAAGAAGAAAATTCAGCAGTAGTTTCTGAAGTACGAGGTAACCCTGAAACCAGAGATTACTTAAAAAATGAGGAGATGATACCTTGGGTTGTGGAATCTGGCCTTCAAGTTCCCTGTGAAACAAACGGACCAGTAGACTAGATTCTCAGTTACAACTATCAAGATGAGCAGCAGGTTCCAGGGGATCAGTAATGACTGATTTGTGGTATTCATATAGGACGTAGCTCTTAATAATGAAGGGACCAGGACTCCCAGATTCCAGATTAGTATTTAGGAAAAGTTCCCGTAGTTTCCTGGGTATGAGAAATTCCTTAAGCCAGGGAAAAGTTGACAATTGTTCAGAAGTTTGCAAGTCATGCGGAAACAGAATTTCCTTGTTCCTCTTTAGTACACGTGTGGAAGCTTTCTGGGGATGGAGTGACCCAGATTCCTGTATTGTTCTAAGCAATACAGCCAGATGTTTCCCAGTGTCCTGGAAGTCCAGAATCTTGTCCACCCATAGAAAGATGACAAGAATATTCATATGGACTTGAATCCAAGAATTCTGACACTCCCCAAAATACCTCTGAAAAAATGTGCAACACCTAAACCAAAGACACTAACCGGAAGAGCTGAACAAACAGAAGTTTCTGGAGTACGAGTTAACCCTGAATTAGGGCTTATATACAAAAAACCTAGATGATTCCTTGTGTCCTAGAACCTGAAATTAGAGGTATCGAGAACCTAAATGGACTTTTAGTGCCAGATTCTCGTTTTAAACTATCAAGATGACCAAAATGTTGCTGGAGTCCTGGAATGACAGATTTGTAATATCCACATACCAAATAGCTCTGAAATATGTGGGGAGATAGAAGCCCTGAATGTTCTTCAGCCCTTAGCAAGATGCACTGTAGATTTTTGGGACTGAGGACTCGAGTAACCTCAAGTCATTATTCTTCCATAGCAAGAGGCCATTCAATTTTCTCTCTATGAGGAGTCTCATTACACAGATTCCTGCTTCGAAATCTGATTCTTGTTCAGCCCTTAGGAAAACGCCCTGTAGATTTCTGGGACTGAGGTCTCATGCAATCCAGATTCCTTATTCGTCCTTAGCAAGAAGCATTGTAGTTTCATGTATATGAGGACAACCATTACTCAGATTCCCACTTTGAAATACTGATTCTTTGTTAGAGCTTAGAAAGATGTTCTGTGGAATTTTGGGATTGAAGAGTTGTGTAAACCAGATTTTTTATTCTTCCTTAGAAAGAAGCTGTGAGTTTTTTGGATATGAGGACTTTCATTACCCAGATTCCTGCTTTATTCTCAGCTGAGACATTTCCTGGTGACATAGAAGTCCAGTTGTTTGGATATCAATAGAAAGACTCCCAGAAGTTTCCTGGAGAACTGGATTCCAAGATTCCTGGGTCCCCTTAACAAGACATCCTAAAAATGTGGAATCCCCTAAACCCAATGTCCGAATTTCTGCCAGACCAACCACATGAAAATTCTGTAGTTGGAGATAACCTGAATCAAGTGATTTTGTAACAAAATGACATTTAGTTCCTGGGGTACTGGATTATGCCTGAAGATATTCCTAGGAAACAATCAGACTTTAGGGCCAGATTGTCGTTAACAACTATCAAGAGTACTGGGAAGTTGCCGGGGGTCTGTAATGATAGATTTTGGGTGTCCACACAGCACGTAGCTCTGTAAAATATAGGGACCTAGATGACCAGATTCCTCATTAAACCTTGTGAAGAGGACCTGTAGTTGTCGGCGATTAAGGACTCCCAGAATCGGATTCCCTTTTCCATCTCTGAAAGATACCCTGATTTTCCCTGTTGATGTGGATTCCAAAACACTGTGAACAAATAGACAGATGCCCAGAAGTTACCTAGGGAGGTGGAATCCATGATTCCTGGTTACCCTTAAAAATACGTACTAAATATTTAGCAACCTCAAAATCCCTGGCCCTTTTTGAAATAGAAGGAAAAACTGAAGTTTTAGGATTTCATGGCACATTGTAAGACAAGAGTTACATACAAATATGGAGAGATGATTCTTTGTGTCCTGGAATATGGCCAGCGTTGTACCAAAGAACCCAACGGACTTGTATGGACAGATCCTCGGTTACAACTATCAAGAGCACCAGAAGGTTGCTGGGTATCTATAATGACACAATTGTCGTTTCCAAATGACAAGTAACCCTGAAGAATGTGGGGAACTAGAAGCCCAGATTCTCAATTAGCCCTTAAAAAGATGCCCTGTAGATTTATTGGATTGAGGACTCCTGTAACCCACATTCTCTTTTTATTCTCAGTAAAACGAGCATTCAATTCCTGGCAAAATGGAAGTGTAAACTCCCATATACCAATACTCATACGCCCAAAGGACCCCGGGGCCCTGGAATCCATAATTGCTGGATCCTCCTTAAGAGTACATGCGAAATATGTGAGAATCCCTAATCTCATGTTCCAAATATCAACCAGAAAGTCCAGCATTAGTTTCTGGTGTCCGAGGTATACATGAAGCCAGAGATTACATTAATAAATGGCGAGATGATTCCATGGATTGTGGAATTTTATCTTCCATGTCCCTGAAAAACGAACAGACAAGTAGGCCAGATTCTCAGTTACAAATATCAAGAGGAGCAGCAGATTCCTGGGGATTGGTAATGACCAATTTGTGGTTTACATATAGGAATGTAAAATGAAAATTGTGAAGGACCAGGACTCCTAAATTCATAACTTCTATTTAGAAAAGTCCCTAAAATTCTAAATGTGAGACCTACCGTAAGCCAGGTATAAATTAAGAACTGCCCAGATGTTTGCTGGTCACATGGAATCAGAGTTTCCTTGTTACACCTTAGTAACCAGTGTAGAAGCTCTCAGGGGACATAGGGAGCCAGATTCCTGTTTCATTTTCTGCAAAACAACAATATGTTTCCTAGTGCCATGGAAGTTCAGACTCTTGGCCCCCAAGAGAAAGACAAAAGAATGTTCCTGTGGACTTGTAAGACTAGATTCCTGCTTCCATCCCAAAAATATCTCCTAAAAAGCGTGCAACACCTAAACCCAAGGTCCTAATTACGAATAGCTGAACCACCAGAAGTTTCTGGAGATGAGGTAACCCTGAAGTCAGGGCTTACATACAAAAAACCAGAGATGATTACTTGTGTCCTGGAATCTAGCCTTAGAGGATCCAAGAATATAAATGGAATTGTAGTGCCAGATTCTCGTTTACCACTATGGAGAGTACCAGAATGTTGCTGGAATTCTCTAATGACAGATTCATAAAGTACATATAGCAAATGACTCTGGAAAATGTGGGGACCTCTAAGCCCTAATTGTTGCAGGCCTTAGCAAGGCGTCCTGTAGGTTTTTGGTATTGAGGATTCGTGTAACCCAGATTCAATCTTCTTCCTTTTCAAGAGGCCGTTTAGTTTTCTGTATATGATGACTTCCATTACCCAGATTCTTGCTTCGAAACCCTAATTCTTGTTTAGCCCTTAGCAAGACGCCCTGTAGATTTTTGGGAATGAGACTCATGTAACCCAGATTCCTTTTTCTTCCTTAGCAAGAGGTCGTGTAGTTTCCTGTGTGTGAGAACTCCCATTACACAGATTCCTGCTTCCAAACCCTGATCCTTGCTTAGCCCTTAACAAGATGCCTTGTAGTTTTTTGGAATTGAAGACACATGTATACACAAGATTATTTATTCTTCGTTAGCAAGAGGTCGTGTAGTTTCCTTTATATGAGGGCAGATGCCCAAAAGTTTCCTAAGAACGTGGCATCCATGATTCCTGGTTGCATTTAAAAATACATACTAAATAATTGGCAACCTCAAAACCACCGACCCCTATCCAAATAGAAGGACAAACGGAAGTTTTAGGATTACAAGGTACATCTAAAGATTAGTGTTACATACAAATATGGCAAGATGAATCTTTGGGTCCTGGAATCTGGCCTTACTTGTCCCAAGGAACCCAATGGACATGAATTGACAGATTCTCGGTAACAACTATCAAGAGTACCAGAAGGTAGCCGGGAATCTATAATGACACAATTGTCATATCCAAGAGGCATGTAGCCCTGAAGAATGTGGGGAACTAGAAGCCCAGATTCCAGATAGACCTCATAAAGAGGCCCTGTAGAATTCTTGGATGGAGGACTCCTATAACCCAGAGTCCTTTTTTTTTCCTCAGGAAGACGCCCAGACGTTTTCTGGCGACATGGAAGTACAACCTCTTATATACCAGTACTCATTCGCCCAGTAGGTCCCCAGTGTCCTGGAATCCATGATTACTGGGTCCTACTTAAGAACGTATCCTAATGATGTGGGAAAACTTAATCCCATGCTCCGAATATTAACCAGAACTTCCAGCAGTAGTTTCTGGTGTTTGAGGCAAACCTGAAGCCAGCGATTACATAAAATAATGGCGACATTATTCCTTGGGTTGTGGGATCTGGCACTACACGTCCCTGTGAAACAAACGGATCAGTAGGCCAGATTCTCAGTTACAACTATCAAGACGAGCAACAGGTTCCTCGGGATCGGTAATGACTGATTTGTGTTATGCATATTGGATGTAGCTCTGAATAATGTGGGGAACTGGACTCCCAGGTTCCAGATTACTATTTAGCAAACGTCCCTGTAGATTCCTAGTTATCCCTTAAGCCAGGGATAAGTTATCAATTGTTCAGAAGATTGCAAGTCACATGGAAACAGAGTTTCCTGGCTTCTCCTTAGTAACAAGTGTAGAAGCTTTCGGGGAGCATAGTGACCCAGATTCCTGTTTCACTTTAAGCAATATGACCAGATGTTTCATGGTGTCCTGGATGTCCAGACTCTTGTCTACCTACAGAAAAATGACAAGAATATACCTGTGGACTTGGAATCCAAGATTCCTGTTTCATTCCCCAAAATACCTCTTAAGAAATGTGCAACACCTAAACAAAGACCCTAATTCGGAACAGCTGAACTACCAGAAGTTTCTCAAGTATGACGTAATCCTGAAGTCAGGACTGACATACAAAAAACCGGAGATTACTTTTGTCCTGAAATCTGGCCTTTGGGGTTAGGAATACCAAAATAGACTTGTAGTACCAGATCTCGTTTACAACTATCAAGATGACCAGAAATTCCTGGAGTCTTGGAATGACTGATTTGTAGCATCCACATACCAAATAGCTCTGAAAAATGTAGGGAACTCGAAGCCCTGATTCTTCTTTAGCCCTTAGCAAGATGCACTGTAGATATTTGGGATTGAGGTCTCGTGCATCCCAGACACTTTATTCTTCCATAGAAAGAGGTCGTATAGTTTTCTGTATATTTGGACTCCCAGGCCCCAGATTACTGTTTTGAAACCCTGATTCTTGTTTGCCCTTAGCATGACGCCATGTAGAGTTTTGGGATTGAGGACACCTGTAAGCCAGATTCCTTATTCTACCTTAGCAAGAGGATGCCTAGTTTCCTGTATATGAGGACTCCCATTACCCAGATCTCTGCTTCAAAACCCTGTTTCTTGTTTAGCCCTTACCAAGACGCCCTGTTTATTTTTGGGATTGAGGTCTCGTGTAACCCAGATTCCTTTTTCTTCCTTCACAAGAGGCCGTGTATGTTCATATATATGAGGACTCCCATTGCACAGATTCCTGGTTCGCAACCTGATTCTTGTTTAGCCCTTAGCAAGATGCTCGGTGGGTTTTTTGGATTTAGGTCTCATGTAACCCAGATTCCTTATTCGTACTTAGCAAGAGGCAGTGAAGTTTCCGGTATATGAGGACTCCCACTACCCAGATTCTGCTTCAAAATCCTAATACTTGCTTAGCCCTAAGCAAGTCACCCTGTAGATTTTTTGAATTGAAGACTCATGTCACCCAGATTACTTTTTTGTTCTTAGCAAGAAACAGTTGTGTACCCATATTCCACATTCTTTCTTAGCACGAAACCATGTAGTTTTTTGTATATTAAGACTCCCATTGCACAGATTACTGCTTTATTCTCAGCAAGACGTCGAGACATTCCTTGGTGACATAGAAATCTAGTTGTTTGGATTTCAATAGAAAGACTCCCAGAAGTTTCCTGGGGAACTAGAATCCGATAACTGATTCCCCTTAACAAGACATTCTAAAAATATGGAATCCCCTAAACCCAATGTCCGAATTCCCATCAGACTGACCACAAGAAATTTCTGTAATTAGAGATAACCTGAATCAAGTAATTTTGCACCAAAATGCCATTTGATTTCTGGGATACAGGATTATGGCCGAAGATGTTCTTAAGAAACAAACGAATTTGCAGGGTCAGATTCTCAATGACAACTATCAAGAGAACCAGAAAGTTCCTGGGGATGTGTAAAGAAAGATTTTGGGTATCCAGCTGCAAGTAGCTCTGAATAATACTGGGCCCTAAAAGCCCAGGTTCCTGAACAATCCTTATCAAGAGGCCCTTTGGATTTTGGTTGTTGACGACTCCCAGAATCTGGATTCGCTTTTCGTTCTCTGAAAGATATCTAGATTTTCCCTGGCGATGTGGATTCCAAAACACTGTATACAAATAGCTGCCCAGAAGGTTTCTAGGCACGTGGCATCCATGATTCCTGTTTAGCCTTAAAAATAGGTACTAAATATTTGGCAACCTCAAAACCCCTAGCCCCTATCCAAATATAAGGACAATCGGAAATTTTAGGATTATAAGGTATATCTTAAGACAAGCATTACATATAAATACAGCGAGATTATGATTATTTAGGGTCCTGGAATCTACCTAATTTGTCCCGAGACCCAATGGACTTGTAGGGACAGATTCTCGGTTACAACTATCAAGACAACCAGAAGGTAGCTGAGAATCTATAATGACCTAATTGTCATTTCCAAATGGCAAATGGCCCTGAATAATGTGGAGAGCTAGAAGCACAGATTCCTAATTAATCTTTATAAAGAAGCCCTGTAGATTTCTTGGATTGAGGACTCTCGTAATCCAGATTCCATTTTGTTCTCAGGAAGACGCCCAGACATTTCCTGGAGAAATGGAAGTGTAAACTCTATATACCAATACTCATATGCCCAGATGGTCCCCAACACCCTGGAATCCATGATTGCTAATTCCCCCTTAAGAATACCTCCAAAATATGTGGGAACCCTTAATCCCATGTTCCGGATATCAACCAGAAATTCCAGCAGTAGTTTCAGGTGTATGAGGTATACCTGAAGCCAGAGATTACATTAAAAAATGGCGAGATGATTCCTTGGCTTGTGGAATGTGGTCTTTCAGGTCCCTGCAAAACAAACGGACCAGTAGGCAAGATTATCAGTTACAGCTGTCAAGAGTAGCAGCTGGTTCCTGAGGATCAGTAATGACCGATTTGTGGTATGCATATAGGAAGTAGCTTTGAAAAATAGTCCCTGTAAACTTCTAAGTATGAGAACTAACTTAAGCCAGGGTTAAATTAGCAACTTCCCAGAAGTTTACTAGCGTAATGGGATCCAAGTTTCCTTGTTCCACATTAGTAACAGGTGTAGAAGATTTCTGGGGACAGAGGGACCCAGATTCCTGGTTCGTTCTCAGCAATATGACAATTTTGATGTCCTGGAGGTCCAGAATCTAGGCTCCCAATAGAAAGATGAAAGTTTGTTCGTGAGGAATTGGAATACAAGTTTCCAGGGTCCATCCCAAGAATACATGCTAAAAATGTGCAACACCTAAACCCAAGCTCCTAATTCCAAATCGCTGAACTACCAGAAGTTTCTGGAGATGATGTAACCTTGAATTCGGGGCTTACATACAAAAAAAACTGAACTGATTGCTAGTTTTCTGGAATCTAGCCCTAGAGGATCCAAGTATCTAAATGGAAGTGTAGTGCCAGATTCTTGTTTACCACTATGGAGAGGACCAGAATTTTGCTGGAGTTCTCGAATGACTGATGCATAATATACACATAGCAAATAACTCTGAAAAATGTTGGGACCTCGAAGCCCTGATTCTTGTAGGTCTTAGCAAGACATCCTGTAGGTTTTTGGTATTGAGAACTTGTGTAACTCAGATTCAATCTTCTTCCTTTTCAAGAGGCTGTGTAATTTCCTGTATATGATGACTCCCATTACTCAGAACCTGCTTTGAAACCCTGATCCTTGCTTAGCCCTTAGCAAGATGACTTTTAGTATTTTGATATTGAGGACACGTGTATAACCAAGGTTCCTTATTCTTTCTTAGCAAGAGTTTGGTTAGTTTCCTTTATATGAGGACAGATGCCCAGAAGTTTCGTAGGGATGTGGCACCCATGATTCCTGGTAACACTTAAAAGTACGTACTAAATATTTGTTAACCTCAAAAACCCCGGCCCCTATCCAAATAGAAGGACAAATGGAAGTTTTAGGATTACAAGGTACATCTAAACAAGAGTTACATCAAATATGGTGAGGTGATTCTTTGGGACCTGGAATCAGGACTTAGTAGTTCCGAGGATGCAACGAACTTTTAGGGACAGATTCTCAGTTCCAACTCTCAAGAGGTCAGAACATACCTGGGAATCTACGATGACACAATTGCTGTATACAAGTGGCATGAAGCCCTGAAGAATGTGGGGAACCAGAAGCCCAGATTCCAGATTAGCCCTTATAAAGAGGTATTGTACAATTCTTGGATTGAGGACTCCAGTAACTCAGATTCCTTTTTTCCTCAGGAAGACACCTGGACATTTCCAGGTGACGCAGATGTACAAACACTTATATACCAACACTCATACACCCAGAAGGTCCCCAGGGACCTGGAATCCATGATTACTGAATCCCCCTTAAGAATACATCCTAAATTTGTGGGAACACCTAATCCCATGTTCCAAATATTAACCAGAATTTCCAGCAGTAGTTTCGGGTGTACGAGGTAAACCTGAATCCAGCAATTACATTAAAAAAATGGGGAGATGATTCCTTGGGTTGTGGAATCGGGCATGACAGGTCCCTGCGAATCAAACGGATGATTAGGCCACATTCTCAGTTACAACTATCAAGATGAGCAGTAGGTTCCTGGGGATTGGTAATGACGGATTTGTAGTATGCATATGGGACGTAGCTCTGAAGATGTGGGGACCAAGACTGCCATATTCCAGATTAGTATTTAGCAAATGTCCTTGTAGATTCCTAGGTAAAAATCTACCTTAAGCCAGGGATAAGTTAGCAATAGTTCAGAAGATTACAAGTCACATGGAAACAGAGTTTCCTGTTTCCTCTTTTGTAAAAAGTGTAGAAGCTTTCTGGGAACATAGTGACCCAGATTCTTGTTTCATTTTAAGCAATATTACCAGATGTTTCCTGGTGCCCTGTAACCCAGAATCTTGTCTACCCATAGAAAGATGGCAATAATTTTCCTGTTGACTTCAATTGCAAGATTCCTGGTTCACTCCCAGAAATACTTCCTGAAAAATGTGCAACACCTAAACCCAAGACCCTAATTCATAACAGCTGAACCACCAAAAGTATCTAAAGTACAAGGTAACCCTGAAGTTAGGGCTTACATACAAAAAACCCGAGAGGATTACTTTTGTCCTGGAATCTGACATTAGAGGTTACGAATACCTAAATAGACTTTAGTGCCAGATTCTCGTTTACAATATCAAGATGACCAGAAAGTTGCTGTAGTCATGGTATGACCGATTCGTAACATCCACATACCAAATAGCTCTGAACTATATGAGGAGATTGAAGCCCTAAGTTTTGTTTAGCCCTTAGCAAGACGCACTGTAGATTTTTGGGATTGAGGTCTCCTGTATCCCAGATTCTTTATTCTTCCATAGAAAGAGGTCATATAGTTTCCTGTATATTTGGACTCCCATTCCCAAGATTACTGGTTCGAAGCCCTGACCCTTGTTTAGCCCTTAGCATGACGCCCTGTACAGTTTTGGGACTGAGGACGCCTGTAAGCCAGATTCCTTATTCTTCCTTAGCAGGAAGATGTGTAGTTTCTTGTATATAAGGACTCCCATTACCCAGATTCCTGCTTTGATATCTGTTTCTTGTTTAGCCCTTAGCATGACGCCCTGTAGATTTTTGGGATTGAGGTCTCATGTAACCTAGATTCCTTATTCTTCCTTCACAAGAGGCCGTGTTTTTCCTGTGTATGAGGACTCCCATTACACAGATTCCTGCTTCAAAAGCTGATTCTTTTTAGCCCTTATCAAGATGCCTGGTAGGTTTTTTGGATTTAGGTCTCATGTAACCCAGTTTCCTTCTTCGTCCTAAGCAAGAGGCAGTGAAGTTTCCTGTATATGAGGACTCTCATTACCCAGATGCTGCTTCAAAATCCTGATTCCTGGTTAGCCCTAGAGCAAGTCGCCCTGTAGTTTTTTCGGATTGAGGACTCATGTAAACCCAATTCCTTATTTGTTCTTAGCAAAACGCAGAGTAGTTTCTTGTATATGAGGACTCCCCGTACTCAGATTCTTACTTCGAAATCCTGGTTCTTGTTTAGCCCTTAGCAAGATATCTGTAGATTTTTGGGATTGAGGAGTTTTTTAACCCAGATTCCTCATTCTACCTTAGCAAGAAGACGTGTAGTTTTTTGTATATGAGGATACCATTTCCCAGATTCCTGCTTTATAATCACCAAGACATCGAGATAATTCCTGGTGATGTAGAAGTCCAGTCGATTGCATATCAATAGAAAGACTCCCAGAAGTTTTCTTGGAAGTTGGAATACAAGATTCCCGGTTCCTCCTAACAAGACATCCTAAAAATTTGGAGTCCTGTATAGCCAATGTCCAAATTCCCATCATACTGACCACAAGAAATTTTTGTAATTTGAGGTAACCTGAATCAAGCGATTTTTTTTCCCAAAACAACATTTTATTCCTGGGGTACTGGATTATGGCCGAAATGTTCCTAGGAATCCAAGGGATTTGTAGAGCCAGATTCTCAATAACAACTATCAAGAGGACCGGAAAGTTCCTGGGGATATGTAGTGACAGATTTTGGGTATCCACACAGCAAGTAGCTCTGAATAATGTTGGGCCCTAGACGCCCAGCTTCCTGAATAATCATTATCAAGAGGCCCTTTAGATTTCAGTGGTTGACTACTCTCAGAACCCGGATTTGCTTTTCAAACTCAAAAAGATGTCCAGACTTTACCTGACCATGTGGATTACAAAATTCTGTATACAAATAGACAGATGCACAGAAGTTTCCTTGGGACATGGCATGCATGATTCCTGCTTAAACTTAAAAATACATAGTAAATACTTGGCAACCTCAAAAATCCCTGTCCCTCTTGAAATAGAAGACCATACAGAAGTTTTAGGATTGCAAGGTACATCTTAAGACAAGAGTTACATACAAATATGGCGAGGTGATCCTTTGGGTCCTGGAAACTGGACTTATTTGTCCCGAGGAAGCCATCAGACTTGTAGGGACAATATTTGGTTACAACTATCAAGAGTTCAGAAGGTACCTGGGAATCTATAATGACACAATTGTTGTAAACAAGTGGCATGTAACCCTGAAGAATATGGGAAACTAAAAGCCCAGATTCCAGATAAGTCCTTTTAAGGAGGTCTTGTAGAATTCTTTGATTGAGGACTCCTGTAACCCAGATTCTTTCTTTTTCTCCGGAAGACACCTGGACGTTTTCTGGCAACGTGGATGTACAAACACTTATATACCAACACTCATATGCCCAGAAGGTCCCCAGGGACCTGGAATCCAAGATTACTGGATCTCCCTTAAGAATACGTCCTAAATATGTGGGGACTCCTAATCCCATGTTCCGAATATCAACCAGAAATTCCAGCAGTAGTTTCTGGTGTACGAGGTACACCTGAAGCCAGAGATTACATTAAAAAACTGGCGAGATGATTCCGGGGGTTGTGGAATCTGGTCTTAGAGATCCCTGCAAAACAAACGGACCAGTAGGCCAGATTCTCAGTTACAACTATCAAGATGAGCAGCAGGGCTCCTCTGGATCGGTAAAGACCAATTTGTGGTATGCATAAAGGACGTAGCTCAGAATAATGTGGGGACCTGGCTCCCAGGTCCCAGATTAGTATTTAGAAAAAGTCCCCGTAGATTCCTAGTTATGAGAACTACCTTAAGCCAGAGATAAGTTAACAATTTTTCACAAGATTGCAAGTCACATGGAAACAGAATTTCCTGGTTTCTCCTTAGTAACAAGTGTAGAAGCTTTCTGGGAATATAGTCACCACGATTCCTGTTTCGTTTTAAGCAATATGACCTGACGTTTCATGGTGCCCTGGAAGTCCAGACTCTTGTCTACCCATAGAAAGATGAGAAGAATATTCCTGTGGACTTGGAATCCAAGATTCCTGGTTCACTCCCAAAAATACCTCCTAAAAATGTGTGCAACACCTAAACCCAAGACCTCTAATTCAGAACAGCTGAACCACCAGAAGTTTCTAAACTATGAGGCAACCCTGAAGTCAGGGCTTACATACAAAAAACCCGAAATGATTTCTTGTTTCCTGGAATCTAGGCCTAGAGGATCCAAGAATCTAAATGAAATTATAGTGCCAGATTCTGGTTTACCACAATGGTGAGGGCCAGAGTGTTCCTGGAGTACTCGAATGACTGACTCATAATATACACGTAGCAAATAACTCTGAAAAATGTGGGGACCTCGAAGCCCTGATTCTTGTAGGCCTTAGCAAGACGTCCTATAGGTTTTTGCTATTGAGGCCTCGTGTAACTTAGGTTAAATCTTCTTCTTATTCAAGAGGTCGTGTAGTTTCCTGTATATGATGACTCCCATTACCCAGATTCCTACTATGAAATCCTGATCCTTGTTTACCCTGTAACAATATGCCTTGTAGTATTTTAGAATTGGGGACACGTGTATACCCAAGATTCCTTATTCTTCCTTAGCAAGATGTTGGGTAGTTTCCTTTATATGAGGACAAATGTCCAGAAGGTTCCTAGGGAAGAGGCATCGATGATTCCTGGTTACATTTAAAAATACGTACTAAATATTTGGCAAACTCCAAAATCCCGGCCCCTATCCAAATAGAAGGACAAATCTAAGTTTTAGAATTGCAAGGTACAACTTAAGAAAAGAGTTACATACAAATATGGCGAGGTGATTCTTTGGGTCCTGGAATCTGTCCTTACTTGTGCCAAGGAACCCAACGGACTTGTAGGGACAGATTCTTAGTTACAACTATGAAGAGATCAGAAGGTACCTGGGAATCCATAATGACACAAGTGTCGTAACCAAGTGGTCTGTAGCCCTGAAGAATGTGGGAAACTAGAAGCCCAGATTCCAGGAAAGACCTTAAAAAGATGACTTGTAGAATTCTTGAAATGAGGACTCCTCTAACACAGATTCCTTTTTTTTCTTAGGAAGATGCCTGGATGTTTCCTGGTGACGTGCATGTACAAACACTAATATACCAACACTCATTTGCCCAGAAGTTCCCAGGGAGCTGGAATCTAAGATTCTTGGATCCCCTTTAAGAATACGTCCTAAATATGTGGGAACCCATAATACCATGTTTCGAATATTAACCAGAACGTCCAGCAGTAGTTTCTGGGGTATGAGGTAAACTCAAAGCCAGCGATTACATAAAAAATGGGGAGATGATTCATTGGGTTGTGGAATTGGGCATTACAGGGCCCTGCGAATCAAACGGATGATTAGGCCAGATTCTCAGTTACAACTATCAAGATAAGCAGCAGGATCTTGGGGATCGGTAATGACTGATTTGTGGTATGCATATAGGATGTAGCTCTGAATAATATGGGGACCAAGACTCCCAGATTGCAGACTAGTATTTAGCAAAAGTCCCTGTAGGTTCCCAGGTATGAGATTTACCTTAAGCCAGGGATAAGCTAGCAATTGTTCAGAAGATTGCAAGTCACATGGAAAAACAGTTTCCTGTTTCCTCTTTAGTATAAAGCATAGAAGCTTTCTGGGAACATAGTGACCCAGATTTCTGTTTAGTTGTGAGCAATATGACCAGATGTTTCCTGGTGCCCTGAAAGTCCAGACTCTTGTCTACCCATAGAAAGATGACAAGAATATTCCTGTGGAATTGCAAACCAAAATTCCTGGTTCACTTCCAAAAATACCTCCTAAATATGTACAACACCTAAACCCAAGACCCTATTTCACAACAATAGAACCATCAAAATTTTCTGGAGTACGAGGCAACCCTGAAGTCAGGGCTTACATACAAAAAACCCGAGAAGATTACTTTTGTCCTGGAATCTGGCATTTGAGTTCTGAGAAAGTAAATGGACTTGTAGTGCCAGATTCTCTTTTACAACTATCAAGATGACCAAAAATATGCAGGAGTCCTGGAATGACTGATTCAGAACATCCACATACCAAATAGCTCTGAAACATGTGGGGAGCTCGAAGCCCTGATTCTTGTTTAACCTTTAGTAAGACGCACTGTAAATTTTTGGGATAGAGGTCTTGTGTAATCCTGATTCCTTATTCTTCCATAGAAAGAGGCCGTGTAGTTTCCTGTATATTTGGACTCCCATTCCCCAGATTACTGCTTCAAAACCTTGATCCTTTTTTAGCCCTTAGCAAGATGCCTTGTAGATTTTTGGAATTGAGGACTCCTGTAAACCAGATTCCTTATTCTTCCTCAACAAGGGGCCGTGAAGGTTCTTGTGTATGAGGACTCCCCTTACCCAGATTCCTGCTTCAAAATCCTGATTCTTTCTTAGCCCTAAGCTAGTAGCCCTGCAGATTTTTCACAATGAGGACTCATGTTACCCAGATTCCTTATTCATTCTTAGCAAGAAGCAGTGTAGTTTCCTGCATATGAGGACTCCCATTACTCAGAATACTGCTTTGAATTCCTGATTCTAGGTTAGCCCTTAGCAAGATGTTATGTGGATATTGGTGATTGAAGAGTTGTGTAGCCCAAATTCCTCATTCTTCCTTAGCAAGAAACCTTGTAGTTTTTTGTATATGATGACTCACATTACACAGATTCCTATTTATTATCCTAAGACACCGAGACAATTCCTGGTGATGTAGAAGTCTAGTTGTTCCCATATCAATAGAAAGACTCCCAGATGTTTCCAGGGAACTGTAATCTAAGATTCATACTTCCACTTAACAAGACATCTTAAAAGTGTGGAATACCATAAATCCAATATCCAAATTTCCACCAGATCGACAACAAGAATTTTCTGTAATTTGAGGTAACCTGAATCAAGCAATTTGGTACCAAAATGTCTTTTGATCCTGGGGTACTGGATTATTGCCAAAGATTTTCCTAGTAAACAAACGAATTTGTAGGGCCAGATTCTTGATAACAACTACCAAGAGTACTGGAAAATTCCTGGGGATCTGTAATGACTGATTTTGGGTATCCACGCAGCAAGTGTCTCTGAATAATGTTGGGACCTAGAAGCCCAGATTCCTGGATAAATCTTACAAGATGCCCTTTATATTTTGGTGGTTGATGACTCCCAGAACGCGGATATGACTTTCGTTCTGAGATAGATGTCCAGATTGTTGCTATTGATGTGAATTCCAATACTGTATACAAATAGACAGATATCCAGAAGTTTCCTACGGACGTGGAAACCATGATTTCTGGTTACCCTTAAAAGTAGGTACTAAGCCGAGCTCGGTGGCTCAGCTTGTAATCCCACGCCTTTGGGGGACTGAGGTGAATGGATTGCCTGAGCCCGCGGGTTCGAGACCCGCCTGGGCAGCGAGATCTCATCTCTACAATAAATCAAAAAAATCAGCCGGGCATGGTAGCGCATGCCTGTAATTCTGGCTACCTGGAAGGTTGAGGCGGAAGGATTGCCAGAGCCCAGCAGTTCAAGGCTGCGGTGGCCGGGAGCGGCCACTGCACTCCAGTCTGGGCGACAGAGTGAGACTCCAACTCAAAAAAAAGTAGGTATCAAATATTTGGCAACCTCAAAACCCTAGCCCTTATCCAAATAAAAGGACAATGGAAATTTTAAGATTACAAGGCATATCTTAAGACAAGCTTTACATACAAATATAGCGAGATGATTTTGGATCCTGGAATCTAGCCTTAATCGTCCTGAGGAACCCAACGGACTTGTTGGGATACATTCTTGGTTACAACTATCAAGATGACCAGAAGGTAGCTGGGAATCTATAACGATACAATTGTCTTTTCTAAATGGCAAGTAGCCCTGAAAAATGTAAGGAACTAGAAACCCAAATTCCCATTAGACTTTATCAAGAGGGCTTGTAGATTTCTTGCATTGAGGAATCCCGTACCCATATTCCTTTGTAGTTCACAAGAAGACATCCGGACATTTCCAAGAGAAACGAAAGTGCAAACTCCTATATACCAATATTCATATGACCAGAAGGTCCCAAGGGACCTGGAATCCATGACTACTGATTCTCCCTTAAGAATACATTCAAAATATGTGGAAATTCCTTATCCCATGTTCTGAATATCAGCCAGAAATTCCAGGTGTAGTTTCTGATATACAAGGTATACCTGAAGCAGGAGATCACATTAAAAATGGCAAGATGATTCCTTGGGTTGTAGAATCTGATCTTCCAGGTCCCTGCAAAACAAACGGATCTGAAAGCCAAAATATCAGTTACAACTATGAAGAGGAGCAACTGGTTCCTAGGGTATGATAATGACTGATTTGTGGTATGCGTACAGGAAGTAGCTCTGAAAAATGTGGGGACCATGACACCCACATTCCTTATTAGCATTTAACAAAGTCCCTGTAGACTTCTAAGTATAAGAACTACCTTAACCAAGGGATAAATTAACAACTGCCCAGAAGTTTATTGGTGAAAAGGAATCCAAGTTTCCTTGTTGCACGTTAGTAACAGCTGCAGAAGCTTTTTGGGGATGAAGAAACCCATATTTCTAATTCGTTCTCAGCAAAACAACCAGATGTTTCCCAGTGCCCTGGAAGTCCAGACCCTTGGCTACCAAAAGAAAGATGAAAGATTGTTCCCGTGGACTTGGAATTCAATATTCCTGGTTCCATTCCAATAATACCTCCTAAAAAATGTGCAACACCTAAACCCAAGGTCCTAATTACGAAATCCTGAACCAAAAGAAGTTTCTGGAGACAAGATAACCCTGCAATCAGGACTTACATTCCAAACCTCGAGATGATTACATGTGTCCTGGAATCTGGCCTTAAAGGATCCAAGAATCTAAATGGAATAGTAGTGCCAGATTCTCGTTTACCACTACCGAGAGAACCAGAATGTTCTGGAGTTCTGGAATGACTGATTCATAATATCCACATAGCAAATAATTCTGAAAAATATGGGGACTTTGAAGGCAGGATTCTTGTAGGCCTCAGCAAGATGCCCAAAGATTTTTGGTATTGAAGACTCGTGTAACAAATATTCCTTATTCTTCCTTATCAAGAGGGAATGCAGTTTCCTATATATGAGGACTCCCATTACCCAATTCCTGCTTTGAAATCCTGATTCTTGTTTAGCCATTAACAAGATGCCCTGTAGATTTTGGGGACTGAGGACTCGTGTTACCCAGATTCTTTATTCTTCCTTAACAAGAGGCCATGTAATTCCTGTATATGATGACTCCCATTACCTAGATTCCTGCTTTGAAACACTGATTCCTGTTTAGCCCTTAGCACGAAGCCTTGTAGAGTTTTGGGATTAAGCACACCTGTGCCCCAGATTCCTTATTCTTCCCTAACAAGTGGCCATGTAGTGTACTGCATATGAGGACTCCCATTATAAAGATTCCTGCTTCCAAACCCTGATCATTGTTTAGCAGTTAACAAGACTCCATTTAGAATTTGGGATTGAGATGACATGTATACCCAAGATTCCTTATTCTTCCTTAGCAAGAGGTTGTGTAGTTTGCTTTATATGAAGACAGATGCCCAGAAGTTTCCTAGGGATGTGGCATCCATGATTCCCTGTTACACTTAAAAATACATACTAAATATTTGTCAACCCCAAAATGCCCGGTCCATATCCAAATAGAAGGACAAAAGGAAGTTTGAGGATTACAACGTACATCTTAAGTCAAAGTTTACATACAAATATGGCGAGATCATTCACAGTTTCCTGTATCTGACTTTACTAGTCCCGAGGAACCCAAAAGACTTGTAGAGACAGATTCTCGGTTACAACTATCAAGATTACCAGAAGGTAGCTGGGACTCTATAATAACACAATTGTCATTTCCACATGGCAAGTAGCCCTGAAGAATGTAAGGAAGTAGAAGCCCACATTCCCATTAGACTTTATCAAGAGGCCCTGTAGATTTCTTGGATTGAGGACTCCTGTGCCCAGATTCCTTTTTTTGTTCACAGGAAGATGCCCAGACGTGTCCTGGTGAAACGGAATTGTAAACTCCTGTATACCAATACTCATACGCCCAGAAGGTCCCAAGGGCCGTGGAATCCATGACTGCTGGTTCTCCCTTAAGAATACATTCAAAATATGTGGGAACCCATAATCCCATGTTCCGAATATCAACCAGAAATTCTAGCAGTATTTTCTGATGTACGAGGTATACCTGAAGAAAGAGATGACATTAAAAAAGGGCGACATGATTCCTTGGGTTATGAAATCTGGTCTTCCAGGTCCCTGTGTAACAAACGGACCAGAAGGCCAGAATATCAGTTACAACTATCAAGAAGAGAAGTTGGTTCCTGATTGCAATGATCAATTTGTGGTATGCATATAGGTAGTAGCTCTGAAAAATGTGGGGACAATGACTCCCAAATTACTTATTAACATTTAGAAAGTCCCAGTAGACTTCTAAGTATGAGGACTACCTTAAGCCAGGGATAAATTAACAATTGTCCAGACGTTTACTGGCAAAATGGAATTGAAGTTTTCTTATTCCACCTTAGTAACAGGTGTAGAGGTTTTCTGGGGACAGAGAAACGCAGATTCCTATTTTGTTCTCAGCAAAACGACCAGATGTTTCCCGGTGCCCTGGTAGTCCAGACCATTGGCTCCCAATAGAAAGATAAAAGATTGTTCCTGGAATTCAAGATTCCTGGTTCCATCCCAATATTACCTCATAAAAATGTGCATCATCTAAACCCAAGGTTCTAATTCTGAATAGCAGAATAATAAGAATTGTCTGGAGAAGAGGTAACCCTAATATCAGGGCTTACATACAAAATTCCGAGATGATTACATGTGTCCTGGAATATGGCCTTAGAGGATCCAAGAATCTCAATGGAATTGTAGTGCCAATTCTCGTTTACCACTACTGAGAGGACCAGAATGTTTCTGGAGTTCTGGAATGACTGATTCATAATATCGACATAACAAATAATTCTGAAAAATGTGGAGACTTCGAAGGCAGGATTCTTGTAGGACTCAGTAGATGCCCTGAAGATTTTTGGTATTGAGGACTCATGTAACCCCTATTCCTTATTCTTCCTTATCAAGAGACCATGTAGTTTCCTGTATATGAGGACTCTCATTACCCAGATTCCTTCTTTGAAGCCCTGATTCCTGTTTAGCCCTTAGCTAGATGCCCTGTAGATTTTTTGGATTGAGTACTCCTGTACCCCAGATTTTTTATTCTTTCTTAGCAAGAGGTCTTGTAGTTTCCTGCATATGAGGATTCCCATTACAGTGATTCCTGCTTCCAAACCCTGATCATTGTTTAGCCCTTAGCAAGAAGCTGAGTAGAATTTTGGAATTGAGGACACGTTTATACCCAAGATTCCATATTCTTCCTTAACAAGAGGTTGTGTAGTTTCCTTTATATGAGGGCAGATGAAAAGGAGTTTCCTAGGGACGTGGCATCCATGATTCCTGGTTACACTTAAAAATATGCACTAAATATTGAGCAACCTCAAAACCCCCAGCCCATATTCAAATAGAAGGACAAACAGAAGTTTTAGGATTACAAAGTACATCTTAACTAAAGGTTACTTACAAATATGGCTAGATCATTCATTGGGTCCTGTAATCTAACCTTACTAGTTCCGAGCAACCCAAAGGACTTGTAGGGACAGATCCTTGGTTAAAACTATCAAGATGACCAGAAGATAGCTGGGAATCTATAATGACACCATTGTCATTTCCAAATGGCAAGGAGCCCTGAACAATGTAGGGAACTAGAAGTCCAGATTCCCATTAGACTTTATCAAGAGGCCCTGTAGATTTCTTGGATTGAGGACTCCTATAACCCAGATTACTTTTTTGTTCACAGGAAGACGCCTGGACGTTTCCTGGCGAAACAGAATTGTAAACTCCTATATACCAATACTCATAGGCCCAGAAGGCCCAAGGGCCCTGGAATCCATGACTGCTGGTTCTCCCTTAAGGATACGTTCAAAATATGTGGGCAACCCTAATCCCATATTCCGAATGTCAACCAGAAATTCCAGCAGTAGTTTCTGATGTACGAGGTACACTTGAAGCAGGAGATTACATTAACAATTGGAGAGATGATTCCTTGGGTTGTGGAATCTGGTCTTCCAGGTCCCTGGGAAGCAAACGGACCAGAAAGCCAGAATATCAGTTACAACTATCAAGAGGAGTAGTTGGTTCCTGGGGGGTGGTAATGACCGATTTGTGGTATGAATATAGGAAGTAGCTCTGAAAAATGTGGGGACCATGACTCCCAAATTACTTATGAGTATTTAACAAAGTCCCTGTAGATTTGTAAGTATGGGAACTACCTTAAGTCAGGGATAAATTAACAGCTGCCCAGAAGTTTACTGGTGAAATGAAATTCGAGTTTCCTAGTTCCACCTTACTAACAGGTGTAGAAGCTTTCTGGGGACGTAAGGACCCAGATTCCTATTTTGTTCTCAGCAAAACGACCAGACGTTTCCTGGTGTCCTGGAATTCCAGACCCTTGGCTCCCAATAGAAAGATGAAAGATTGTTCCCGAGGACTTGGAATTCAAGATTCCTGGTTCCATCCCAAGAATACCTCCTAAAAAATGCGCAACACCTAAACCCAAGGTCCTCGTTCCAAATAGCTGAACCACAAGAAGTTTCTGGAGATGAGTTAACCCTGAATTCAGGGCTTACATACAAAAATCCAAGATGATTACATGTGTCCTGGAATCTGACCTTAGAGGATCCAAGAATCTCAATGGAATTGTAGTGCCAGATTCTCGTTTACCACTACTGAGAGGACCAGAATGTTTCTGGAGTTCTGGAATGACTGATTCATAAAATCCACAAGGCAAATAATTCTGAAAAATGAGGGAACCTCGAAGGCAGGATTCTTGTAAACCTCAGTAAATCGCCCTGTAGATTTTTGGTATTGAGGACTCGTGTAACCCCTATTCCTTATTCTTCCTTATCAAGAGGCCATGTAGTTTCCTGTATATGAGGACTCCCCTTACCCAGATTCCTGCTTCGAAATCCTGATTCGTGTTTAGCCATTAGCAAGACGCCTTGTAGGTTTTAGGCATTGAGGGCTCGTGTTACCCAGTTTCCTGATTCTTCCTTTAAAAGAGGACGTGCAATTCCTGTATATGATGACTCCCATTACACAGATTTCTCCTTCCAAACCCTGATCATTGTTTAGCCCTTAGCAAGATGCTGTGTAGAATTTTGGGATTGAGGACACGTGTATACTCAAGATTCCTTATTCTTCCTTATCAAGCATTTGTGTAGTTTCCTTTATATGAGGACAGATGAAAACAAGTTTTCTAGGGACGTGGTATCCATGATTCATGGATCCATGGAGAAGGGAGGCAGCGAATGAATTGCACATCGAGCGGGGAAGTGGCACTGCCTGTGGAGATCTGCGGATGCCGACCGGATGCGTTGGCTGCCGTGCCTGCTGCTGTGCACTGGGTTAGAAATGACAACTAATGCCAAACATGAATGATCCAAGTCGCAGTAGTACTAGCCCAAGTATCATCAATGAAGATGTGATTATTAATGGTCATTCTCATGAAGATGACAATCCATTTGCAGAGTGCATGTGGATGGAAAATGAAGAGGAGTTCAACAGACAAATAGAAGAGGAGTTATGGGAAGAAGTATTTATTGAACGCTGTTTCCAAGAAATTCTGGAAGAAGAAGAAGAGCATGAGTGGTTTATTCCAGCTCGATATCTCCCACAAACTATGGACCAAATCCAAGACCAATTTAATGACCTTGTTATCAGTGATGGCTCTTCTCTGGAAAATCTTGTGATCAAGAGCAATCTGAATCCAAATTCAAAGGAGTTTGTTCCTGGGGTGAAGTACTAAATATTTCAGTAACGGGGTCCTCTTTTGGTGGATGTAGCACAATTTCCACACTGTGAAGGCAGTATTAGAAGACTGAATTGTAAAAGCTCTCTTATCACTGTGTTACACTTATGCATTGTCAAACTTTTTGTTAGTCTTGCATGCTTAATAAAAGTGCTGAGACTGTTACGAAGTTAAAAGCTGTCAAACATTTACTGAAAACAGAAATGGTCCCATGGCTTGATGTGAAGACAGCGAGGAAAGAAGCACCAGTCAAGTTGTGTATAAGCACCAAATTAAAAGACTTCTAAATCTTACTAAATTGTCGTCTTTGCGGTTAAACTGGTCCCCTAGGGTTAAATAACACTTGTAGATGTCTAAACTTTTTAAAATCAGTAAATTTAAGCTGTTTTGTTAAGCAGATTGCTCAGTTCACACTTAAATTTGCATTTGTCCCCATCAGAAAGAATCTGCTATTTCTGAAGAAGGTCTGTTAATATGAGATAATTTGTTTCTGTTTTTACAATCAATATTTTTTATTTTAATATTGGGTACAGTTGAGGGTTGAGTGTGCAAATATGCTTCATTTGGGCACCCGTGTTGATAAGGGGTGTCTCCCCATTAGATAATTTGTTATAGACATGTATGTCTTTGATTACTGAGGTAGTGGTCAGATGAGAGCTAGTCCTGGCTATTGTGGTATATTATTATGTTAGAGATACTGAATTCTGCTCCTGATGTTACGTCTGAGAAAGTATGTGATTTGAAAAGTACATCTTCTAAGGATTCATTATATGATCAACACCAACCCGTAATCCAATTGAACAAAACTTTCATAACATGACTCGAGTGGTGCTTTTCCTTGCTTTGTTAACCATCCTGACAGTAGTCTGCAGCACAACATTTCTTTTAACAAAGCTAGAACAGTTTCAGCTTCTTAAACTTCATATTTGGGTAGGTTAAGCTGCCATATGCGTTCAGTGTAAATAGTGTTTAAGTTGAAAATATTGTAAAAAAAATTATATTTTTTCAAAAATATTAAAGAAAAATAGTAGAACTGAAAAAAACCAAAAACAAAACAAAACAAAAAACAACTGCCCAGAAGTTTACTGGTGAAATGAAATCCGAGTTTCCTTGTTCCACCTTATTAACAGGTGTGGAAGCTTCCTGGGGACGTTGGGACCCAGATACGTGTTTTGTTCTCAGCAAAATGACCAGATGTTTCCCGGTGCCCTGGAAGCCCAGTTACAACTATCAAGAGGAACAGCTGGTTCCTGGGGAATGGTAATGACCGATTTGTGGTGTGCATATAGAAAGTAACCCTGAAAAAAGTGGGGACCTTATCCCAAATTCCTTATTAGTATTTAACAAAGTCCCTGTAGACTTCGAAGTTTGAGAAGTACCTTAAGCCAGGGATAAATTAACAACTGCCCAGAAGATTACTGGTGAAAGGGAATCTAAGTTTCCTTGTTCCATCTTAGTAACATGTGTAGAAGCTTTCTGGGAACAGAGAAACCAGATTCCTATTTTGTTCTCAGCAAAACGACCAGACATTTCTTGGTGCCCTGGAATTCCAGACCCTTGGCTCCCAATAGAAAGATGAAAGTTTGTTCCTGGGGATTTGGAATTCAAGATTCCTGGGTCCATCCCAAGAATAGCTCCTAAAAAATGTGCAACACATAAACCCAAGGTCCTCATTCCGAATAGCAGAACGACAAGAAGTTTCTGGAGACGAGGTAACCCTGAAATCAGGGCTTACATACAAAAACCAGAGATGATTACATGTGTCTTGGAATCTGGCCTTAGAGGATCCAAGAATCTAAATGGAATTGTAGTGCCAGATTTTTGTTTACCACTACCGAGAGGACCAGAATGTTTCTGGAGTTCTGGACTGACCGATTCATATTATCCATATAGCAAATAATTCTGAAAAATGTGGGACCTGGAAGACAGAATTATTGTAGGCTTCAGCAAGATGACCTGAAGATTTTTGTTATTTAGAACTAATGTAACACAAATTCCTTACTCTTCCTTATCAATTTTTCTGCATATGAGGACTCCCATTACCCAGATTCCTGCTTTGAAACGCTGATTCTTGTTTAGCCATTAGCAAGATGCCCTGTAGATTTTAGGGATTTGAGGACTCATGTTACCCGGATTCCTTATTCTTCCTTAACAATAGGGCGTGTAACTACTTTATATGATGACTCTCATTTTCTAGATACCTGCCTCAGAACCCTGATTCCTGTTTAGCCCGTAGTAAGATGCCCTGTAGATTTTTGGAATTGAGGTCTTCTGCACCCCGATTCCTTATTATTCCTTGGCAACTGGCCGTGTAGTTTACTGCATATGAGGACTTGCATTACACAGATTCCTGCTTCCAAACCCTGATCATTGTTTAGCCCTTAACCAGTAGCCGTGTATAATTTGGGGATTGAGGACACGTGTATACCCAAGATTGTGTATTCTTCCTTAGCATGAGGTTGTGTAGTTTCCTTTACATGAGGGCAGATGCCCAGAAGTTTCCCAGGGATGTGGCATCCATGATTCCTGGTTACACTTAAAAATACGTACTAAATATTTGGCAACCTCAAAACCCCAGGACCATATCCAAATAGAAGGATAAACAGAAGTTTTAGGATTGCAACGTACATCTTAAGTCAAAGGTTACATACAAATGTGGCAAGATCATTCACTGGGTCCTGTAATCTGACTTTACTAGTCCTGAGGAACCCAATGGACTTGTAGGGAAAGATTCTCGGAAACAACTATCATGATGACCAGAAGGTAGCTGGGAATCTGTAATGACACAATTGTCATTTCAAAATGGCAAGTAGCCCTGAAGAATGTAGGGAACTAGAAGCCCAGATTCCCAATTAGACTTTTTCAAGAGGCCCTGTAGATTTCTTGGATTGAGAACTCCTGTAACCCAGATTCCTTTTTTGTTCTCAGGAAGACACCTGGACATTTCCTGGTGAAACGAAAATGTAAACTCCTGTATACCAATACTTATAAGCCCAGAAGGTCCCAAGGGCCCTGGAATGCATGACTGCAGGCTCTTCTTTAATAATTCATCCACAACATGTGGGAACCCATAATCCCATGTTCTGAATATCAACCAGAACTTGCAGAAGAAGTTTTTGGTGTGTGAGGTATACCTGAAGCCAGAAATGACATTAAAAAATGGCGAGATGATTCCTTGGGTTCTGGAATATGGTCTTCCAGGTCCCTGCCAAACAAACGGACCAGTAGGCCAGATTTTCAGTTACGACTATCAAGAGGAACAACTGATTCCTGGGGATCGGTAATTACCAATTTGTGGTATGCATATAGGAAGTAGTACTGAAAAATGTGGGGACCGGGACCCACAATTTTCTAAGTAACATTTGGAAAAGTCCCTGTAGATATCTAATTATGTGAACTACCTTAATCCAGGGATAAATTAACAACTGCCAAGAAGTTTACTGGTGAAATGGAATCTGAGTTTCCTTGTTCCACCTTAGTAACAGTTGTAGGAGCTTTCTGGGGAAAGAGTGTCCCAGAATACTGTTTTGTTCTCAGCAAAACGACCACATGTTCCCTGGTGCCCTGGAAGTCCAGACTCTTGGTTAATAATAGAAAAATGAAAGAATGTTCCTGAGGACTTGAAATCCAAGCTTCCAGGGTCCACTGTAGAATACCTCCTAAAAATTTGCATCACCTAAACCCGAGGTCCTAATTCCGAATAGCTGAACCACTAGAAGTTTCTCGAGATGAGGTAACTCTGAAGTCATGGCCTACATACAAAAAACCGAGATGATTACTTGTGTCCTGGAAACTGGCCTTAGAGGGTCCAAGAATCTATATGGAAATGTGCCAGATTCTCATTTACCACTATCGAGAGGACCAGAATGTTGCTGGAGTTCTGGAATGACAGATGATAATATCCAGGTAGCAAATAACTCTGAAAAATGTGGGGACCTCGAAGTCTGGATTCTTGTAGGCATCAGCAATACGCCCTGTAAATTTTTGGTATTGAGGACTCGTGTAACTCAGTTCATTTTTTTTCCTTAACAAGAGGTCTTATGCTTTCCTGTATATGAGTACTCCCATTACACAGATTCCTGCTTTGAAACCTTGATTTTTGTTTTCTTTTAGCAAGACGCCCTGTAGATTTTTGGGTTTGAGGACTCGTGTATACCCAGATTCCTTATTCTTCATTAGCAAAAGGCCATGTAGCTTCCTTTATATTAGGACAGATGCCCAGAAATTTCGTAGAGACTTGGCATCCATGATTCCTGGTTACACTTAAATATACTTACTAAATATTTGGCAACCTCAAAACGCCAGGCCCCTAAACAAATAGAAGGAAAAAAGGAGGTTTTAGGATTACAATGTACATCTTAAGAGTTACAGATAAATATGGCGAGATGATTCTTTGGGTCCCAAAATTTTGCCTTACTTGTCCCAAGGAACCCAACGGACTTGTAGGGACACATTCTTGATACAAATATCAAGAGGACCAGAAGGTAGCAGGGAATCTATAATGACAAAATTGTCGTATCCAAGTGACATGTAGCCCTGAAGAATGTGGGGAAGAAGAATCACAGATTCCAGATAACCCTTTATGAGAGGCCTTCTAGAATTCTTGGATTGAGGACTCCTGTAACAGAGATTCCTTTTTTTCCTCAGGAAGATGCCCGGACCTTTTGTGGTGATGTGGAACTACAAACTCTTATATACCAATATTCATACACCCAGTAGGTCCTCAGGGACCTGGAATACAAGATTACTGGATGCCCCTTAAGATTATGTCAGAAATATGTGGAAACCCCTAATCCCATGTTTTGAATATTAACCAGAACGTCCAGCAGTCGTTTCTGGAATATGAGGTAAACCTGAAGCCAGCGATTACATTAAAAAATGGTAAGATGATTTCTTAGGTTGTGGGACCTGTCCTTACACATCCCTGTGAAAAAAATGGACCAGTAGGCCTGATTCTCAATTATAACTGTCAAGATGAGCAGCAAGTTCCTGGGGATCGGTAATGACCGATTTTTGGTATGCATATAGGATGTAGCTCTGAAAAATGCGGGTACCAGGGCTCCCAGAGTTCAGATTAGTATTTAGTCCCTGTAGATTCCTAGGTATGAGAACTACCTTAAGCCAGGGATAAGTTAGCAATTGTTCAGAAGATTGCAAGTCACATGGAAAACAGAGTTTCCTGGTTTCTCTTTAGTAACAAGTGTAGAAGCTTTCTGGGAACATAGTGAACATAGAAACAGATTCCTGTTTCGTTTTTAGAAATATGATCAGATGATTCATGGTGCCCTGGAAGTCCAGACTCTTGTCTACCCATTAGAAAGACAACAAGAATATTCCTGTGGACATGGAATACAAGATTCCTGTTTCACTCCCAATAAATACCTCCTAAAAATGTGCAACACCAAAACTCAAGACCATATTTCAGAACAGCTGAACCACCAGAAGTTTCTGAAGTGTGAGGTAACCCTGAAGTCAGGGCTTACATACAAAAAACCCGAGATGATTACTTTTGTCCTGGAATCTGGCATTAGAAGTTCCGAGAACATAAATGGACTTGTAGTGCCAGGTTCTCTTTAACAACCATCAAGATGACCAAAAGTTACTGCAGTCCTGGTATGACTAATTCATAATATATACATACCAAATAGCTTTTAAATATGTGGGAAGCTCAATGCCCTGATGGTTTAGCCCTTCGCAAGATGCATTGTAGATATTTGGGACTGAGGACTTGTGTAACACAGATGCTTTATTCTTACAAAGAAAGAGGCCGTGCAGTTTCCTGTATATTTGGACTCCCATTCCCTAGATTACTGCTTTGACACTCTAATTTTTTTTAGCCCTTAGGAAAGCGCCCTGTAGATTTTTGGGATTGAGGACAGCTGTCACCCAGATTCCTTATTCTTCCTCAGCAAGAGGCCGTGTATATGAAGACTCTCATTACCCAGATTCTTGCTTTGAAACCCTGAACCTTGTTTAGCCTTGAGCACGATGCCCTGTAGATTTTTGTGATCCAGGACTCGTGTAACCCAAATTCCTTATTCTTCCTTATCAAGAGGTTTTGTATGTTCCTGTATATAAGGGGTCCCATTGCACAGATTCCTGCTTCGAAATGTGATTTTTGTTTAGCCCTGAGCAAGACGCCCTGTACATTTTTGGGATTTAGGTCTCAGGTAACCCAGATTCCCTTTTTGTCCTTATCAAGAAGCAGTGAAGTTTCCTGTATATGATAACTCCCATTACCCAGATTCCTGCTTTGAAATCCTAGTTTTGCTTAGCCCTAATCAAGTCGCCCAGTAGATTTTTCGGATTGAGGACATGTGTCACCCAGAATCCTCATTCGTTCTTAGCAAGATGCTGTGCAGTTTCCTGCATATGAAGATTCCCATAACTCAGAAACCTGCTTCATAATCCTGATTCTTGGTTAGCCTTTACCAAGATGTTTGGTGGATTTTTGGGATTTAGGAGTTGTGTAACCCCGATTCCTCATTCTCCTTAAGAAGAAGCCGTGTAGTTTTTTGTTTATGGGGACTCCCATTACAAGGATTCCTACTTTATTATCACCAAGACACCGAGACAATTCCTGGTGGCGTAGAAGTTCAGTTGTTTGCATATCAATAGAAAGATTCCTAGAGGTCTCCAGGGAACTGGAATCCAAGATTCCTGCATCCCCTTAACAAGACATCCAAAAAGTGTGGAATACCCTAAAAACAATGTTCAAATTCCCACCAGACCAAGAACAAGAAATTTCTGTAATTTGAGGTAACCTGAATCTAGCGATTTGGTACCAAAATGCCATTTGATACTGGGGTACTGGATAATGGCCAAAGGTGTTTCTAGGAAACACACGGATTTATAGGGCCAGATTCTCATTAACAACTATCAAGAGGACCTAGACGTTCTTGGGGATCCCTACGGACAGATTTTGTGTATCAATGCAGCAAGTAGCTCTGAATAATGTTGGGACCTAGGAGTCCAGTTTCTGAATAAACCTCATCAAGAGGCCCTTTAGATTTCATTGGTTGACGACTCCCAGAACCTGAATTTGCTTATCATTCTCGAAAAATGTCCAGATTTTCCCTGATGATGCGGATTCCAGAACTCTGTATGCAAATAGAGAGATGCCCTGAAGTTTCCTAGGGGCATGAAATCCATGATTCCTGCTTACACTTAGAAATAGGTACTAAATATTTGGCAACCTCAAAATCCCTAGCCCCTACCCAAATAGAAGGACAATGGCTATTTTAGGATTACAAGGTACATCTTAAGACAAAAGTTACATACAAATATTTTGATTTTGGATCCTGGAATCTGGCCAGACTTGTCCTGAGTAACCTAACGGACTTGTAGGAACAAATTCTCAGTTACATCTATCAAGATGACCAGAAGGTAGCTGGGAATCTATAATGACACATTGTCATTTCCAAATGGTAAATAGCCCAGAGGAATGTGGGAACTGGAAGCCTGGATTCCCTTTTAGCCTTTATATCGAGGCCCTGTAGATTTCTTGGGTTGGGGACTCACATAACCCAGATTCCTTTTTGGTTTTCAGGAAGACGCCTGGAGCTTCCCTAGCAAAACGGAAATGGAAATTCCTATATAACAATACTCACACGCCCAGAAAGTCCCCAGGGCCCTGCAAACCATGATTGCTGGTTCCCCTTTAAGAATACGTCCAAAATATGTGGGAACCCCTTAACCCATGTTCCGAATATCAACATGGAATTCCAGCATTAATTTCTGGTGTACAATATATACGTGAAGACAGAGATTACATTAAAAAATGACGAGAAGATTCCTTGGGTTGTGGAATCTTGCCTCACAGGTCCCTGCAAAACAAAAGGGCCAGTAGGCCAGATTATCAGTTACAACTATCAAGAGGAGCAGCTGTTTCCTCTGGATTGGTAATGACTGATTTGCGGTATGCATATAGGAATTAGCTTTGAAAAATGTGGAGACAAGGACCTCCAAACTCCAAATTAGTATTTAGAAAAGTCCCTGTAGACTTCTAAGTATGAGAACTACCTTAAGCCAGGGATAAATTAGCAACTGCCCAGAAGTTTACTGGTGAAATGGAATCCAAGTTTCCTTGTTCCACCTTAGTGACAGGTGTAGAAGCTTTCTTGGGACATAGGGACCCAGATTCCTGTTCCATTCTCAGCAAAACAACCGGATGTTTCCTGGTGCCCTGCATGTCCAGACTCTTAGCTCCCATTAGAAAGATGAAAGATTGTTCCTGAAGACTTGGAATCCAAGATTTCTGGTTCCATCCCAAGAATACCTCCTACAAAATGTGCAACACGGAGACCCAAGGTCTTAAATCAAAATCACTGAACCACCAGAAGTTTCTGAAGATGAGGTAATCCTGAAGTCGGGGCTTACATACCAAAAAACTCAAAATGATTACTTGTTTCCTGGAATCTGGCCTTAGAGCATCCAAGAATCTGAATGGAATTGTAGTGCCAGATTCTCGTTTACCACTATGGAGTGAACCAGAATGTTACTGGAGTTCTCGGATGACTGATTCATAGTACACATAGGAAATAATTCTGAGAAATATGGGGACCTTAAAGACCTGATTCTTGTAGGCCTTAGTAAGACGCCCTGTAGGTTTTTGGTATAGAGGACTCGTGTAACCCAGATTCAATCTTCTTCATTTTCAAGTGGTCGTGTAGTTTCCTGTATATGATGCCTCCCATTACCTAGATTCCTGCTTCGAACCCTGTTTCTTGTTTAGCGCTTAGCAAGACACCCTGTAGATTTTTGGAATTGAGTACTCCTATAACCCAGATTTTTTATTCTTCCTTAGAATGAGGCAGTTTGGTTTCCTGTATATAACGACTCTCATTACACAGATTCCTGCTTCCAAACTTGATCCTTCTTTAGTCCTTCAAAAGACGCCATGTAGTATTTTTGGACTGAGAACAAGTGTGTACCCAAGATTCATATCCTTCCTTAGCAAGAGGTTGTGTAGTTTCCTTTATTTCAGGACTGATGCCCAGAAGTTTCCTAGGAATGAGGCATCCATGAATCCTGATTACACTTAAAAATACGTACTAAATGTTTGGAAACCTCTAAACCCCCGACCCCTATCGAAATAGATGGACTAACAGAAATTTTGGGATTCCAAGGTACATCTTAATTCAAGATTTATATACAAATAGGGCGAGATCATTCTTTGGGTCCCGTATTCTGGCCTTACTGGTCCCGAGGAACTCAAGGGGCTTGTTTGGACAAATTCTCCATAACAACTATCAAGAGGACCAGAAAATAGATGGGAATCTATAATGAAGCAATTGTCATATCCAAGTACCATGTACCCCTAAAGAATGCGGGAACTAGAATCCCAGATACCAAATAAGACCTCATAAAGGGGACCTGTAGAAATCTTGGATTGAGGACTTCTATAACCAAGATTCCTTTATTTTCTCTGTAAGACACCAGGACGTTTTCTGGAGATGTGGAAGTACAAACTCTTATATACTGGTACTCATACCCCCAGTAGGAAGCCAGCGACGTGGAATCCAAGATTACAGGATCCCCCTTAAGAATACATCCTAATTATGTGTGAAGCCCTAATCGATGTTCCAAATAATAACCAGAAACTCCAGCAGTACTTTCTGGAGTACGAGGTAAACCTGACGCCAGCGATTACATAAAAAGATGGTAAGATGATTTCTTGGGTTGTGGAATGGGGCCTTCAGGTCCCTGCGAATAAAACGGACCAGTAGGCCAGATTCTTAGTTACAACTATCATGTTGAGCAGCAGGTTCCTCGGGATCGGTAATGACCTATTTGTGGTATGCATATAGGACGTAGCTCTGAAGAATGTGGGGACCAGGACTCCCAGATTCCAGATTAGAATTTAACATAAGTCCCTGTAGATTCCTTGGCGTAAGAACTACCTTAAGTCAGGGATAAGTTAGCAATTGTTCAGAAGATTGCAAGTCACATGGAAATAGTTTCCTGCTTCCTCTTTAGTAAAAAGTGTAGAAACTTTCTGGGAACATAGTGACCCAGATTCTTGTTTTGTTTTAAGCAATATGACCAGATGTTTCCTGGTGCCCTGGAAATCCAGACTCTTGTCTACCCAGAGAAAGATGACAAGAATATTCCTGTAGACTTGGAATCCACGATTCCTGTTTCACTCCCAAAAATACCTCCAAAAAATGTGCAACACCTAAACATAAGAACCTAATTCGGAAGAGGTGAACCACCAAATTATCAGAAGTACGAGGTGACCCTGAAATCAGGGCTTAAATACAATTCCCAAGAAGAATACTTTTGTCCCAGAATCAGGCCTTAAAGGTTATGAGAACTTAAATAGACTTGTAGTGCAGGATTCTCATTTACAACTCTCAAGATGACCATAAAGTTGCTGGAGTCCTGGAATGAGTGATTCGTAACATCCACATACCAAATAGCTCTGAATTATGTGGGGAGCTCAAAACCCTGATTATTGTTTAGCCCTTAGCAAGGCGAGCTGTAGATCTTTCGGATTGAGGTCTCATGTATCCCAGATTCTTTAGTCTCCATAGACAGAGGCCGTATACTTTCCTGTATATTTGGACTTGCATTCCCCAGATTACTGCTTCAAAACCCCAATACTTGTTTAGCCATTAGAATGACGCCCTGTAGATTTTTGAGACTGAGGACTCTTGTAACCCAGATTCCTTATTCTTCCTTAGCAAGCGGATATGTAATTTCCTGTATATGAGGACTCCCATTACCCAGATTCCTGCTTCGAAACCCTGATTCTTGTTTAGCCCTCAACAAGATGCCCTATAGATTTTTGGGACTAAGGTCTTGTGTAATCCAGATTCCTTATTTTTCCTTCACAAGAGGCCATGTATGTTCCTGTAGATGAGGACTACCATTAGACAGATTCCTGCTTCGAAAACTGCTTCTGCTTTTACCCTTAGCAAGATGCCCAATAGGTTTTTTGTATTTAAGTCTCATGTAACCCAGATTCCTTATTCGTCCTTAGCAAGAGGCAAGAAGTTTCCTGTATACGAGGACTCCCATTACCCAGATCCTGCTTCAAAATCCAGATTCTTGTTTAGCCCTAAGCAATTTGCATGTAGATTTTTCAGAGTGAGGACTCAGGTAACCTAGATTCCTTATCCGTTTTTACCAAGATGCAGTGTAGTTTCCTGTAAATGAGAACTCCCATTACACTGATTCCAGCTTCCAAATCGTGATTCTTGTTTAGTCCTTAGCAAAATTGTCTGTGGATTTTTGGGTTTGAGAAGTTTTGTAACCCAGATTCCTCATTCTTCCTTAGCAAGAAGCCGTGTAATTTTTTGTATGTGAGGACTCCCATTACCCAGATACCTGATTAATTATCACCAAGACACCGAGACAATTCCTGGTGACTTAGAAGTCCAGTTGTTTGCATATCAATATAAAGACTCCCAGAATTTTCCTGGGAAACTGGAATGCAAGATTCATGGTTCCGCTTAACAAGACATCCTAAAAACGTGGAATCCCCTAAACCGAATGTCCAAATTCCCATCAGACTGACCACAAGAAATTTCTGTAATTTCAGGTAACCTGAATCAAGTGTTTTGGTACTAAAATGTCATTTGATCCTGGGGTACTGGATTATTACACGTAGCAAGTGTCTCTGAATAATATTGGGACCAAGAACCCCAGATTCCTGAATAAACCTCATCAAGAGGCCCTTTAGATTTCTGTGGTTGATGACTCCCAGAGCCTGGATTCGCTTTTCATTCTCAGATAGATGTCCAGATTTTCCCTGGCGATGTGTATTCCAAAAATCTGTCTACAAATACACAGATGCACAGAAGTTTCCTAGGGACATGGAATCCATGATCCCTGGTTACCCTTAAAAGTAGCTACAAATATTTGGCAACCTCAAAACCCCTAGCCCCTATCCAAATTGAAGGACAATTGGAAATTTTAGGATTACAAGTTACATCTTAACACAATGGTTACATACATATATAGCAAGATGAATTTGGGTCCTGGAATCTGGCCTTACTCTTCCCGAGGAACCAACGGACTTGTAGGGACAGATTCTCAGTTACAACTATCAAGATGACCAGAAGGTAGTTGGGAATCAACAATGACAGAATTGTCATTTCCAAATGGCAAGTAGCCCTGAAGAATGTAGTGAAGAAGAAGCCCAGAACCCCTGTTAGCCTTTATAAAGAGACCCTGTAGATTTCTTGAATTGAGGGCTCCCATAACCCAGATTCCTTTTTTGTTCTCAGGAAGACGCCTGGTCGTTTCTTGGCAAAGCAGAAGTGTAAACTCCTATATACCAATACTCATACGCCAGGAAGGTCCCAAGGGCCCTGGAATCCATGACTGCTGGTTCCCCCTTAAGAATACATTCAAAATATGTGGGAATCTTTAATCCCATGTTCCGAATATCAACCAGAAATTGCAGCAGTACTTTCTGGTATACAAGGTATACATGAAAACAGAGATCACATTAAAAAATAGCGAGATGATTCCATGGGGTGGGGAATATGGTCTTCCAGGTCCCTGCGAAACAAATGGACCAGTAGACCAGATTGTCAATTACAACTATCAAGAGGAGCAGCTGGTTCCTGCGTATCGGTAATGACTGATTTGTGGTATGCATATAGGAAGTAGCTTTGAAAAATATAGGCACCAGGACTCCCAAATTCCTCATTAACATTTAGATAAATCCCTGTAGACTTGTAAGTATGATAACTACATTAAGCCAGGGATAAATTAACAACTGTCCAGAATTTGACTGGTTAAATGAAATCCGAGTTTCCTTGTTCCACCTTACTAACAGGTGTAGAAAATTTTGGGGACATAGGGACCCAGATTCTCGTTTCACTCTCATCAAAAGAACCAGATATTTCCCGGTCCCTGGAAGTCCATAATTTTGGCTCATAATAGAAAGATGGAAGAATGTTCATGAGGACTTGGAATCCAAGATTCCAGGTTTCATCCGAAGAATACCTCCTAAAAATGTACAACCTCTAAACCCAAGATCCTAATTTCGAATAGATGAACCACTAGATGTTTTTGGAGATGAGGTCATCCTGAAATTGGGGATTACATAGAAAAACCAGAGATGATTACTTGTGTCATGGAATCTGGACTTAGATGATCCAAGAATCTAAATGGAAATGTAGTGCCAGATTCTCATTTACCACAATCGATAGGACCAGAATGTTGCTGGAGTTCTGGAATGACTGATTCATAATATCCACATAGCAAATAACTCTGAAAAATGTAGGAACCTCAAAGCCCAGATTCTTGTAGGCCTCAGCAAGACGGTATGTAGATTTTTGGTATTGACGACGCCTGTAAACCATATTCCTTATTCTACCTTAACAAGAGGCCGTGTAGTTTCCTATATACAAGGACTCGCATTACCCAGATTCCTGTTTCAAAACCCTGATTCTTGTTTAACCTTTATCAAGACGCCCTGTAGATTTTAGGGATTGAGGTCTCGTGTAACGCACATTCCTTATTCTTCCTTAGCAAGAGGCCGTGTATGTTCCTGTATATGAGGACTCCCATGACACAGATTCCTGCTTCAAAACCTGATCTTTGTTTAGCCCTGAGCAAGACGCCCTGTACATTTTTGGGATTTATGTCTCAGGTAACCCAGATTCCTTATTCGTCCTTATCAAGAGGTTGTGAAGTTTCCTGCATGTGAGGACTCGCATTACCCAGATTGCTGCATCCAAACCCTGATTCTTGTATAGCCTTTAGCAAGTCGCCCTGTAGATTTTAGGGATTAAAGTCTCATGTAACCCTCATTCCTTTTCTTCCTTAACAAGAAACTGTGTAGTTTCCTGTATATGAGAACTTCCATCACACAGATTCCTGCTACAAAAGGCTGATTTTTGTTTAGTCCTTAGCAAGACGCCTTGTGGATTTTTGGGTTTGAGGACACGTGTATACCACGATTCCTTATTATTCCTTAGCAAGAGGCCCTTTCATTTCCCTTATTTTAGGACAAGTACCCAGAAATTTCCTAGAGATGTGGCATCCATGATTCCTGGTTACACTTAAAATACATATTAAATATTTGGCAACTTCAGAACCCCCGGCCCCTATCCAAATAGAAGGACAAAAGGAGGTTTAGGATTACAATGTAAATCTTAAGATAAGAGTTAAATACAAATATGGTGAGATGATCCTTTTTGTCCTGGAATCTGGCCTTACTAGTCCCGGGGAATCTAGCAGACTTGTAGGGACACATTCTCAGTTACAACTCTCAAGAGGACCAGATGTTAGCTTGGAATTTATAATGACAAAATTGTCGTATCCATGTGGCATGTAGCCCTAAAGAATGTGAAGAAAGAGAAGCCCAGATTCCAGGTAAGCCCTTATGAGAAGCCTTGTAGAATTCTTGGATTGAGGACAACTGTAACCTAGATTCCTTTTTTTCTCAGGAAGACGCCCAGAAGTTTTCTGGCAACGTGGAAGTAAAAACTCTCATATACCAATATTCATATGCCCAGTAGGTCCTCTGGGACCAGGAATCCAAGATTACTGGATCCCCCTTTAGAATACGTCCTAAATATTCCAAATATTAACCTCAACATCCAGGAGTAGTTTTTGGAGTATGAGGTTAAACTAAAGTCAGCGATTATATAAAAAAAATGGGGATGATTCCTTGGGTTTTGGAATTGGGCATGACATGTCCCTGTGAATCAAAAGGACGATTAGCAGGGTTCTCAGTTACAACTATCAAGATGAGCAGCAGGTTCCTGGGGATTGGTAATGACCTATTTGACGTAAGCATATAGGACATATTTCTGAATAATGTTGGGATGAGGACTCCCAGATTCCAGATTACTATTTAGCACAAGTCACTGTAGATTCCTAGATATGAGATCTATCTTAAGCCTGGGATAAGTTAGCAATTGTTCAGAAGATTGCAAGTCACATGGAAACAGAGTTTCCTGGTTCTCTTTAGCAAAAAGTGAAGAAACTTTCTGGGAACATAGTGACGCAGATTCCTGTTTTGTTTTAAGCAATATGACAAGATGTCTCCTGGTGCCCTGAAAGTCCAGATTCTTGTCTACCCAGATATAGATGACAAGAATATTCCTGTAGACTTGGAATGCAAGATGCCTGGTTCACTTCCAGAAATACCTCCTAAAAATGTGCAACACCTAAATCAAATCCTAATTCAGAACAGCTGAACCACCAAAAGTATCTGAAGTATGAGGTAATCCTGACGTTAGGGCTTACATACAAAAAACCCGAGAAGATTACTTTTGCCCTGAAATCTGGCATTAGAGATTACGAATACCTACATATACTTTAGTGCCAGATTCTCGTTCACAATATCAAGATGACCAGAAAGTCGCTGGAGTCATGGAATGACTGATTCATAACATCCACATACCAAATAGCTCTGAACCACGTGGGGAGATCGAAGCCCTAATTCTTGTTTAGCCCTTACCAAGACGCACTTGTTTAGATTTTTGGGATTGAGGTCTCGTGTATCCCAGATTCTTTATACTTCCATAGAAAGAGGCTGTATAGTTTCCTGTATATTTGGACTCCCATTCCCCAGATTACTTGTTCAACACCCTGATCCTTGTTTAGCCCTTAGCATGATGCCCTGTAGAGTTTTGGGACTGAGGACTCCTGTAAGCCAGATTCCTTATTCTTCCTTAGCAAGAAGATGTGTAGTTTCCTGTATATAAGGACTCCCATTACCCAGATTCCAGCTTCAAAACCTGTTTCTTGTTTAGCCCTTAGAATGATGCTCTGTAGATTG
>NW_007065555.1:0-343 GCF_000164805.1 Carlito syrichta
CTGATTTTTTGATTTATCGTAGAGATGAAGTCTCGCTGCCCAGGCGGGTCTCGAACCCACAGGCTCAGGCAATCCACTCACCTCAGACTCCCAAAGGCACTTTTTTTTTATCAATATTTTTTATTATGATGTTGTGGGGTACAGTTAAGGTTTAGGTATACAATTATGTTTCATTCAGGTACCCTGTTGATAAGAGGTATTTCCCCATCCCCAGACAGACATTTGCTACTGTTAATCCCATCTACCCCCCCCATAGTTTCCCACTACCGTCAGTCATTTTCTTATAGTATTACATTGGATGTTCAAGGTTCATTATATGAGTGAGAACATGTGATACTCGGAT
>NW_007065556.1:0-1272 GCF_000164805.1 Carlito syrichta
GCTACTTGGAAGGCTGAGGCAGAAGGATAGCCTGAGTCCAGCAGGTCAAGGCTGCAGTGGTTGTGAGCATGCCACTGCACTCCAGCCTGGGCAACAGAGTGAGACTCCAAGTAAAAAAAAAAATTAGCTGGACGTGGAGGCGGGTACCTATGGTCCCAGCTACTTGGAAGGCTGAGGTGGAAGAATCACCTGAGCCCAGAAGGTCAAGGCTGTGATTGCCATAAGCATGCCACAGCACTCTGGCCTGGGAGACAGTGAGAACTCAAAATAAAAAAGAAGCCGAGCTCGGTGGCTCAGCCCGTAATCCCGCGCCTTTGGGAGGCTGAGGTGAGTGGATTGCCTGAGCCCGCGGGTTCGAACCCGCCTGGGCAGAGAGACCTCATCTCTATAATAAATCAAAAAATCAGCCGGGCGTGGTAGCGCATGCCTGTAATTCCGGCTACTCAGAAGGCTGAGGCGGAAGGATCGCCGGAGCTCTGCAGGTCGAGGCTGCGGTGGCCGGAAGCGGCCACTGCACTCCAGTCTGGGCGACAGAGTGAGACTCCAACTCAAAAAAAAAAAAAAAAAAAAGAAATAAAAAAGAAATCTAACAGATTCATTTAACTCAATCAATTTCTGGAAAATCTGCTTCTGCATAACCCAGCTGATTTACATATGGTAAGTAAAACAGGAATTAGCAAATATTTTCTGAACTTGTAAAATGTTTTTAAGATGCTCTGATGAGTCAGTGTTTAATCCCTTCTACCATAAATAGGACGAAAGATCTTTGCCATGTTTTCTCTTAAGTAAATATATTTTAAAACTGTGCCTACATAGTGTTCCAATTTTCTTTTCAGCTGTCACTGTGAATGGACATAGCAGCTGGAATGAAGGATAACACATCACACCTCAACTTCGAATTTCCTGCCTTTTGTTTTCTTGAATCATAGCCTTGATGTTGTTTAAATAGTGCGCTATTTAATTTCCTTCCTGTCTTCACAAAGACCAAACAATTTTTAAAAATCACTCCGTCTTTCACAGAGGTTACAAAAGCGTTCTTGAGCTGAAATTGAACCAGTCTCTTATTTAAACATATAAATATATATTTGGACATTTAAATCCACTGTCATTTATTTTATTGGTTGATTACTTAGGCAGAGATGTATTTGTGCACATTTTATCCATGTCATGTGCTTTGCATTTAAAGATGACACCGCTGATAGTGATTGCTAATTGTGTGCACAGATGGTTGAGGAATAAAATGTGCATCTTCCAAGGTACTCGGGTGCTAAG
>NW_007065557.1:0-373 GCF_000164805.1 Carlito syrichta
GCGGGTCTCGAACCCGCGGGCTCAGGCAGTCCACTCACCTCAGCCTCCCAAAGTGCAGGACTACAGACTGAGCCACCGAGCCCGGCAATATTGTTTATTGGTATAATAAGAGAGAGTTTAATACCAGTTCTGTTCCTGCTTTTTGTTTACATGCTAGAATCCTTGTTCACATAAATAAATAGATGGGACTGGAAGGCATATTGTTAAAACAGGAATTTTTTATTTTTTTTATTTAGTTATTTATTTATTTTTAATTTATTTTATTTTTATTTTTTGAGTTGGAGTCTCACTCTGTCGCCCAGACTGGAGTGCATGCAGTGGCTGCTCCCAGCCACCACAGCCTCGAACTGCTGGGCTCCGGCGATCCTTCCGC
>NW_007065558.1:0-395 GCF_000164805.1 Carlito syrichta
GAGAATTTAAAAAATTGAGGAGAGACAAGAAGAAAATAGGAAGGAGCTGATGTCAGAAACAACAGCAGTAAAGAATATTGTGATGGAAATAAATAACAAACTAATAAGCATGGAAAGCAGAATTAGCCAAGCAGAAGAAAGAATCTCAGAGCACAAAGACCAAAACACAGAACTAACCAAACTGTCAAAAACATAGGAAAGAAGCTCAAAAAGACAGAACAAAACCTTGAAGATATGAATGATCACTTCAAGAGACCGAACCTAAGAGTAATTGGCCTCCCTGAGGCAGAGAGAGAAACAGAGGTCACACTGGAACAAACATTTCATGAAATCACTCAAGAAAACTTCCCTCATCTCATCCGTGATGAAAAAATTCAAACACAAGAGATTCAGAG
>NW_007065559.1:0-338 GCF_000164805.1 Carlito syrichta
GCCGTGAGTGTGCCACTGCACTCCAGCCTGGGCGACAAGAGTGAGACTCCGACTCAAAGAAAGAAAGAAAGAAAGAATGAGAAGGTTAGCCAACTTTCTAAGGTACCTTTAGTCAAAGTCATTCTAAATTCCTATTTTAAGTAAAAACCCTTAAAACAAAAGCAGAGAGCAAAACCAAGAATAAGAAAGCGTTTGCATCTCACTTATGAAGCATGATCCTTTTCGTCTGGTTTTCAAATATTCGTAAGTACAAAGGTCCCAGGTCTCTCTCACAAGTAAAGAAGAGAAGAGCCACTGACCTACCGGGAAGGAGAGCTGGAATGTTCCAAGAAAGCAGA
>NW_007065560.1:0-325 GCF_000164805.1 Carlito syrichta
CCAGCCTGGGCAACTTGGTGAGACCTCGTCTCTACCATAAATCACAAAAACTAGCCAGGTGTGATGGCGTGCATCTGTAGTTCCAGCTACTTGGAAGGCTGAGGCAGAAGGATCGCCTGAGCCCAGCAGGTTGAGGCTTCAGTGGCCGTGAGCGTGCCACTGCTCTCCAGCCTGGGTGACAGAGTGAGACTCCATCTCAAAAAAAAAAGAGCCGGACTTGGTGGCTCAGCCTGTAATCCCAGCACTTTGGGAGGCCGAGGCAAGTGGATTGCCTGAGCCCACAGGTTTGAGACCCACCCGGGCAACTTGACGAGACCTCGTCTCT
>NW_007065561.1:0-3068 GCF_000164805.1 Carlito syrichta
TTCACGTGAACACAAAGCCAGGTGCGGGGGGGCATCCCCCACCCACCAGATGCTTAGGTGTGAGGAGGAACAAACCCCAAGATTGTCTCATTGTTCCCTTTGCTAGTTAATGTTCTTCAAAAGCAGTGTAACAATCCTTACTAGTCTAATGATGTTCTGATAATCAATAACGTCTAAAGCTCACTCAATACCCATGACGACTAAATTAAACTCTACCACTTATACAATGCTACAGAAGCTCTTAATTATAGCTTAAGCCAATTTCCTAAAGAATGTGGCCCAGTCCAAAGATCACACTGGGCCCTACAGGATGTAGCCCAGTCCAAGGTCCACGGTGGGCCACCTTTTGGAACAATAGACTACAATCTCTTAACAAAATGGCTATTCCAAAGTCTTATATGTCTATCCTAATTTCTATGAAAGTTTTCCAATTCTTAATTCTAATATATAAAGTTGATTAGCAGCAGCAAAGCTTCTAAAACCTAAATGTAAATTGTAAATGTACTAAGGCAAAAACTTCGATAGTAGAAAGTGGAGACAATGAAAATTCTTAAAGTTAACTATATTCTTATTAAACCTAAAAATATTATGATTGATTATGTATGAACTAACTTGATTCATAGCATGACCTATTCTACAATACCTTCTATGAATAAAATAAATTCAATTTCTATAATAGGTAGAAAAGAGACCTTACACTAACTGTAGCTAAAGCCGGCCCAAAAGAATGCAGCCCAGTCCAAAGTACATGCTGGGCTCTCAGGAATGTGGCCTAGCCCAAACTCTGTGCTGGGTCACTCTCGAAAATCATCTTCACCATTGAAAAGCTGCAAACAGCTCTCCCTAAGTATATACTAATTCTATAAATATTCTTTTAAATCTTACACAGAAGCTTGTACCATATAAAAGTCTCCCAAATGTGACCTGAATTTGAATTATATCTAATCCCTAGGCCGAAACCGCAGTTTATGGGAAACAGGAACAATGGGTTTCTAGAGTCAGCTATGCCTGTCACAGTCACAGAGTCTTCAGCTTAGGCCAGCAGAGTTCCTTTAGGTTGTTCTTGTGCTGCATGGCAAAAGGGGGAGGAAAATGGGGTCTACGGCTCTCAAACACGTCCTAGCGGTCTCGAGGTCCATGGCCCTCCCTGATCCCTAACGCTCAGTGGGCCTCCGTGGCCGGCTCCCAACACACTTGTATGGAAAAAAACTTGAAAACCTCAAAGAAATGGACGACTTTCTGACATCACATAACCTACTTAGGCTGGAACAAGAAGAAATTGAGACCCTAAATAGACCAATAACAATCAAGGAAAGTGACTATGTAATAAGAAAACTTCCTACAAAAAAAAGCCCTGGTCCAGATGACTTTCCAGCAGAATTCTATAAGACATTTAAGGAGGAGCTGATACCAATCCTACTGAAGGTATTCCAGGCAATTGAAAAAGATGGAACACTCCCCAAATCATTTTACGAAGCCAACATCACATTGATACCCAAGCCAGGTAAAGATCCAACAAAGTAAGAGAATTACAGGCCAATATCTTTGATGAACAGAGATGCTAAAATTCTCAACAAGATCCTAGCAAACTGGATTCAACAATACATCTCAAAAATCATCCATCATGACCAAGTAGGCTTCATTCCTGGGATTCAAGCCTGGTTCAACATTCATAAAACCATAAATGTAATTAAATACATCAACAGATGTCAAAGCAAAAACCATATGATTATATCATTAGATGCAGAAAAAGCTTTTGATAAAATCCAGCACTGCTTCTTGATAAAAACCCTGGAACATCTAGGCATACGGGAAACATACCTCAAAAAAGTAAAAGCCATCTATGAGAAACCCACAGCCAGCATACTCCTAAACAGACAAAAATTGGAACCATTTCCCATGAAAACTAGAACAAGACAAGGATGCCCGCTCTCACCCCTCCTGTTCAACATAGTATTGGAAGTCCTGGCTCGAGCAATCAGAGAAGGGAGGGCAATCAGGGTATCCAAATAGGAGAAGAGGAAGTCAAGTTATCTCTCTTTGCAGATGACATGATCGTGTACCTTGAAAACCCAAGAGAATCTGTCAAAAGCTTCCTTACACTGATAAAGGCCTTTGGTAAAGTCTCAGGATACAAAATAAATGTGCAAAAGACAATTGCATTTCTTTACACTCATAATAAACAAACAGAAACCCAAATAAAAAACACAATTCCATTCACAATAGCCACACAAAAAACGAAATACCTTGGCATCTTCCTAACCAGACACGTGAAAGACCTTTACAATGAAAACTACAAAACACTACTCAAAGAAATCAAAGATGACAGAAATAAGTGGAAAAATATCCCATGCTCGTGGATTGGAAGAATCAACATTGTGAAGATGTCCATCTTTCCTAAGGCAATCTACAAATTCAATGCAATACCCATCAAATTACCAGCAACATTCTTCTCAGACCTAGAAACAACAACACAGGAATTCATATGGAAACACGAGCGTCCAAGAATAGCCAGAACAATCCTCAGCAAAAAGCAAAAAGCAGGTGGTATCACATTACCAGGCTTCAAACTTTACTATAAAGCTACAATCATCAAAACAGCTTGGCATTGGTATAGAAATAGGCATATAGATCAATGGAATAAATTTGAGATTCCAGAAGCAAAACCTCAATTTCTCAACCAACTCATCTTCGACAAAGCCTCCACCACCTACCACTGGGGAGAGAAGAACCTATTAAGTAAATGATGCTGGGAAAACTGGCTGTCCACATGCAGAAGATTGAAACAGGACCCCTTTCTATCCCCATGGACAAAGGTTAACTCCAAATGGATCAGAGACCTAAATGTAAAATCTCAAACCATAAGAACCTTAGAAAATGAAGGACATACCCTCATGGAGATCGGAACTGGCCTTTAATTCCTGAACAAAACCCGAAACCCACAGGTCATAAGAGAGGAGATAGACAAGTAGGACCTTATTAAACTGACAACCTTCTGCAAAGCCAAAGAAACCATCAAGAGAGCAGGGAGACAGCCTACAGACTGGGAAAAAGTATTTGCCAACACC
>NW_007065561.1:3772-5921 GCF_000164805.1 Carlito syrichta
TTAATGGACCTTGAACATCCAATGTAATACTATAAGAAAATGACTGACAGTAGTGGGAAACTATGGGGGAAGGGAGATGGGATTAATGGTAGCAAATATCTGTCTGGGGATGGGGAAACACCTCTTATCAACAGGGTGCCTGAATGAAACGAATTTGTATACCTAACCCTTAACTGTACTCCACAACATCATACTAAAAAATATTGACTGAAAAAAAATTAAAAAAATTAAAATTAAAAAAAAAAAACTTACATGGTCAGAAATATAAGAAAAGAGGCTCAGACATACTGGTGATCATGAGAAGGTAAAATAAAACAAAGTGAGATACAGTTTGACTCCCTGTAGATTGGTAAAACAATCTTAAATGCTGGTGAGAGTGTGGAGCATCAGGAACTCTTATATATTTATAGCGAACATATTGATTGTTCCAGGCCCTTTGCAGTACAATTAGGCAGTAACTAATAACAGTGAAGGTAGAGGTGTAGACCCTGTGACCCAACAACTCCATGTCTAAGTATAGCCCAAAGATCTTCTAGTATATCTGTACACACACAACAATGGTATGAGGATGTTTGCTGCAGTGGTGTTTATAGTAAAGAAACAAAGGGAAATAGCCTAGAGGTTCATCATTAAGAAAATAGTTAAATAGGCTATGGATCATCACACAACAGAATAGTATACAATAATTAAGATGAAGGAATTAGTCCCACAAGTGTCAATGTGAATAAAACTTGAAAACATAAAGTTGGGTGAAAAAAGCAAAGTATAGTATGATATTTTTTATAAAATTTGGAACACTGATGAATAGTTTATATTGTTCATATGGCTCGACACCTGGCTGAAATAAAGTTATACAAATGTGACCACATAAGAATACATACCAGTCTCAGAATAGCAATTGAGGAAAGAGAGAGGAAGGAAGGAGACCAGGAACATTTCAACCATTTCTATAACATTTGCTTCCTAAAAATAGTTTTGAAGGAAAAATGGCAAAATCTTAATAGTTATCTGATTTGAGTGGCATGTTCATGGGTGTTTGTTATTGCTTTCTCTACATTTCTGCATGTTTTAGACATTGGGGAAGTGAAATTAAGTATAAAAATAAGGAAAGACAGGTCAAGGAGGCTCATGAGTGTGAGACTGAGAAGGTGGGCTTTATCTTCTAGTGGGCTTTATCTTCTAGGCTTTATCTTCTAAACCTTTTAAGGTTTTTGAATAGGTGATGAAGTCATCAAAGCCAATTTTAAAGATGATTAATTTGACATGATATATTTGCTGGCTTGGAAAAGAGAGCAGCTGGACTGAAAGAGTGCAGTTAGGTATTATCATGCATACACACTTATATACATATAAGTAGTTAAAGATAATGGGACTTGGATCAGGGAGGTTGATATGGAAATGGGAAGGAAGGGAGAAGAGGAAGAATGGATGTGTGGATGGGTGATTAGATAGGCTGATGGATGGATGGATGGATGGATGAGTCAATGAGTAAATTGGTTTCTTTTTAGTTGGAGTCTCACTTTGTTGCCCAGGCTGGAGTGCAGTGGCATGCTCACAGCCACCCAGCATTGACCTTCTGGGCTCCAGCAATCCTTCTGCCTCAGACTTCCAAGTAACCAGAACTACGGGTGTACACTCCCATGCCTGGCTATTTTTTTTTAATTGTAGAGACAAAGTCTTTCCAAGTTGCCCAGGCTGGTCTGGAATCCATGGGCTCAGGCAATCCACTTGTCTCAGTCACCCAAAGTGCTGGTATTATAGGCTGAGCCACCAAACCTGGCCTGCATGAGTGATTTGATAGGTAGATGGATGGATGGATGAATGGATGTATGAGGAGTGGGTCATGAGTAGATGGATAGGGGAATGTGTAGATGGATGGATTAATGAATGGATGGGCGACTAGATGGGTGGGTGGGCAACTAGATGGGTGGGTGACTAGATGAGTAGATGGGTCAATGGGTAAAAGTGGTGGATAGATGGGTGAATTACATGGGTGGAGACATTTTTTTTTAAATGTGAGTGTAATCATCTTCACATTCTATCCACAAACAGTTCAAGTGAAACAGAAATAAAAATGACAAGGAAGTTTAAGTGATGTCTCAGGTCAGTGATTCAGCAGTAATAAGTGATCAATAATGCTTTAAATCCA
>NW_007065561.1:6243-9652 GCF_000164805.1 Carlito syrichta
AGCAGAGCCTTGTAAATATCGATTTGTTTTCTATACTAAGGCAAAGGAGTATTCATGTTTTCAAATTATTTTTAATGTTTGGAAAGAAAAACCCCTAAGGTACTTAGGGTGCTAGCTTTCCCCATTGGATGGCTGAGAATGTGGCATTTACTAGCTCTGTGACTTGGGCACATTAATCACCCTTCCTGAGCCTCTGTGTCCTCATCTTCAAAGTGGGGTCAAAGTAGAACCTCCCATAAAGGGCTGATCTTGGACTTACCTGAGAGGGTATCTAATAAAACAGTTAACATTGTGCCTGGCACATGCTGAAAGATTGGGAAACAATAGTTAATATTGTTACTATTCTTAATGATAAATGGTAGCAGTAGTAATAATACTTAGCATTACTATTACTGATAATAAGTATTATTATTGATATTAATATTTAGTATCATCAGTAGAGATTCAGAAATATCTACCCTGATCACACCAGGTCATTTGTTCACAGCCATCCTCAGGCCTGTTATTGAAATCAATTCTGCAAATGAAGCTTTTAGAGTAAAAAGGGTCCCAGAGTGATGCTGGGAGTAATTGCAGAGAGTGGGAATGCCAGACACAATGCTAGGCTCGTTGCCTCAGTGCATGGTTGTTCTCCTGTGTATGCATCAGTGCCGTTCCAGGGTCTTTCTGCTCCTTTGCACTTCGATATCCCAGCCTCAACAGCCAGAGGAAGAGTTTAGGATCGAATCTGCATTCTAGCTTCCTGAAAAATGAGTAGATGACAACACTTGGAGTTGTACCAACAGGAGATATAAATTAGTCTGGGAAGGGAAGAAAAACAAGGAGGTGTCCAGGAGCAGGGAAAGGAAGAAGTTGGGAGGGAGAGGGAAAGAATAACAAGGATCAGGACAGAAGGTGGGCAGAAGTCAGGCTAAGGACGATGTGTGAAAGCAGAGGGTGGTGATAGGATGGGCACTGACAGCCCAGTTATTGGTAACCAAAGCTGAGATGAGGGGTGGGAGCTGCTGTGTTGAGGATACACTGACCTTCTAGGACAGGCTGGACGGGCGTGATCACTCTGAGACATGCCTTTTAAGCCTCTGCTGTGGAAATGAAAACACAAGCATGTTGGGAGATGGCCACTGATCTCATATATCATATATTCCAATAGGGAGCAGCTGTAGGTCTCAAGTTATGTGATTTGGTGAGAAAATAAGCCAGAGTATGGAAAAGCAGTGGCTGGGATCTGTCGGGATTTAGGATTGAAAGAGACAAAGAGTTTTATATTGTTGTTCAGTTGTGTTTGCTTGTTTCCTATTGCTTGCTCGGAAGCACAGAACTAGGAAGATCATGGAATGTCTCCAAAGGTGACCCAACTTGAGAACATTTGTTCAAACAAAGAATGAGAAAAGAGAGGCCTGGCTGTAGCAGGGCTTGATGAGATAGAAGAGAGGCCCAGAACAGACAACTGAGAGTTAACAAAGGCGGCCACCTTTCTCCCTGCCTTAAAACCTTCTAAAGAATTGTTTAGGGTGGACTTTTTTGGAGAAATGAAAGGGGTGTGTATGGGAGGGGGGAGGGAGTGGGGAAGAGTGGGGGAGCGTGGGGGGTGACATCAGCACTGGAAATGACCCAACTCTGAATTAGTTTGAGGAAGAGATAGACACAAACTTCTTTAAAAATAGAGTTTTTCAAACATAGCTCATAGAGTCCTAGGACCTACAGGAGGGGTTTTGAGAGTCTTCTCTCAAAAGCATGATTAGCTCTGCACTGGAAACAAAATCAAGTCACACAGGTCAAAATTTTCATGGCAAAGGAATTGATTTCACTCAGCACTATTATGTCAAGGAAAACGTCAGCTGGTTCCATCTTGACATGAATGAATGATTTTTTGTTTGTTTTTTGAGTTGTTTGGGACAAAGACATAAGGATCAAAGATAACCACCTTTTTACTTCTCTCTAGTTTAGTGGTGCTTTAGTGTATCAGTGCGCTCATTCACAGGCATTTGCAGAGCTCTTTTTGTATGCAAGTCTTTGTGATCAGCATTATGGGAAATACTCTGAAGCTGGAGTTCTGGCCTTTAAGGGCTTGTGCTCTAATTGTTTGGAAATTAGTCCTTTTGCACAAGCTGTTTAAAAGCTGGTGCTTGGTGAAAGGTTTTCAGAAAACTCTCACTCAGTAGTCGTTTGGTATCTTTAGACTGACAAGCACAGATTATGTTAGCACTTTTTCAAATAAGCAAAAATTAAAATGTATTGGGTCCTGTAAACTGATGAAGTCCAGAGGTAAATCTTGTTTAGGCATCTCTAGATGTAGGGACCTGTTATGTCATAGTCCCAGCGGGGCCTCCAAATGTTAGGTCAGGACTTCTAGGGGTGTGGGTGTCTGGTGTGTGATCTGGTGCCATGTGAAAGATGCAAAGAATGACACAGAAGTTAGATTGGAAAATATAGTTTATTTTAAAAGTAAATTAGAGAGAGAAAGAAAGAGGAGATTCCCCTCCCCAAGGTAGGGAAGGGGGCCAAAGCCAGAAGACATTAGTGATGGTGATAACTCAAAGAGCACATGGCCACACCAGAGTCCAGTAAGGCAGTGGCGACTGGCTGCTTGTGTTTGAATCCTTTTAATCCTTCTCTTTGATGGGGAAAGGTTGTTAAGGTTATGGGTCATGATCTGCTCTATGTCATCCTGAAAGAACCAGTAAATGCAGGTATTGACATCAGGTGATGCACGGCGGGCACATGAGTGGGTTAGTTACATGATTGCTGCCATGGTGGTGGGGTCTGTCTGTCACAAAGATCATGAAGAGCTGATGAGGTTAACTTAGGTCTCATGGTGGAGGCAAATACTTGAAATATAAAAGCTAGTTAGTACAAAATAAGCTGCTCATTGGGCATATTAAATCCATGTTAAAATGACTACTCATTGGATATATTAAGTCCATGTTATGTCCTTTCAGGACTGAAAGGCTCTCTCTCTCTCTCTCTGTCTCTCTCCTTGGTGAGCTAGCAAGGTGGCTACATGCAATGCAGGACCAGAAGAGAGATGATGTAAGAGTATGGTTATGAGAATGCTCCCAGAGAAGATTCTTATTGACTGAGCCTAAACAATTCTTATTGACTGATGGGCCGTCTTGTGTGGCCAGGTGAGCCAGGAACAGTCCCACCCATAATTCATCTCTTGTTATTAGAAGAAGGAGGAAGGGAAAAGCAAGAGATGGCTATCATGGCAGGGCAAGTGGACCAAAGAATACTATAAACAGTACTAGACCTGTTTGTGAGTGGAGGCAGGGACCAGGAATGCAGAGTCCCATGCAGGTGGTGAGGCTATATATCCCACAGTGAGGTGGTGTCCAGAGGGCGTTTCCTCCTTCACACCTTCTTTGTAGCCTGGACTCATCTCCATTATAGCATTGCAATGACTTCTTTT
>NW_007065561.1:9672-35301 GCF_000164805.1 Carlito syrichta
TTGGTGAGCTAGCAAGGTGGCTACATGCAATGCAGGACCAGAAGATGATGTAAGAGTATGGTTATGAGAATGCTCCCAGAGAAGATTCTTATTGACTGAGTCTAAACAATTCTTACTGACTGATGGGCCATCTTGTGTGGCCAGTGAGGTAGTGTCCAGAGGGCGTTTCCTCCTTCACACCTTCTTTGTAGCCTGGATTCATCTCCATTATAGCATTGCAATGACTTCTTTTCATTTGTGTGCCTGTATCTCACACCTGGCTCTGAGAAAGTAGACCTAGCAAGTCACTGTGAGTGCCAGACTAACCTGAAGCTGAATTCTAGCTCTGTGTGTAATCTTGGGCAAGTTGCTCAATCCTTCTGATCCTCCAGCAATCCTTCATCTGTTAAGTGAGATAATTGTAGTTATTACTTTAGGTGTTTAAGTTAGTCTGGGTGTGGTGGCTCATGCCTTTAGTCCCAGCTACTTTGGGAGACTGAAGTGAGAAATGTTGGAGCTTAGGAGTTTGAGACTAGCCTAGGCAACATGGTGAGACCCTCTCTACACAAAAATCAAAAAATTACCCAGACAATGTGGTGCACACCTGTAGTCCCAACAACTCGGGAGGCTAAGGCAGAAGGATTGCCTGAGTCCAGGAGGTAGAGGCTGTGGTAAGCCAAAATTGTGCCACTGTTCTCCAGCCTGGGCAACAGAGGAAGACCTCTGACTCAAAAATAAAATGAAAATATTTAAGTGAGATAATATATGGAAGTGACTTTGGACAGTATTCAACGTATGGAAAGTGCTCCATAAATGCTAACGCTGTTGGTACAACAACGCTTGAGAGCAGGGACTGAGTCTCATTCAGCTTTGTGTCTTTAGTGCCTAGTTGGAACTGGTATCTGTTAGGTAGTCCATAAATGCCTGCACACACTGAAACAAAGCTAATGAAGAATTGACCACAAAGGCACAAAAGGCCACTCCCTCCTTTGAGAGACCCCTCTGGTTTCTGGGTCTTAAAGTCAATGATCTCCGTGGGCCAGATGGGGCATGACTAGGGGCAGGGAGAAGCTGCACACTGAGGCCAGCTGGACAAGCTGCAACACAAGCCCTGTGCAAAGGGGCCACCATGCTTGAAACAGGGAATTGGCATTGCTGGGTCTTCTAGTGTTTTCAGAGAAGCTAAAAAGCAGAACTTCTGAGGGAAGTTTCCTAATTTTTAAAAGCTTGGGAAAGTATCCAGATGTTCTGAAAGCACTAAATGGCCAAACAAAACATGTCTGCAGGCCAGAGAAGCTGCCACTTCGAGGCCTTGGTCTAAGGCAGTATTTCTCAACTGGGTGGGAATAGGGATTTTGTTCCCAGGGAACATTTGGCAATGTTTGGAGATACTTTTGCTGTCACAATTTGGGTATGGGGGTAGGGAATGCTACCAGCATCTGGTTGGTGGAGGCAAGGGATGCTACTGAACAAGGCACAGCCTCTACCATGAAGAATGACCTTGCCTTGAGGGAGGTTCACTGGCATTAGCTGTGGGCAGAAGAAAAAGGCAAAGAAACCAGGCAGGGTGGGGATACCTGCTCTCACAGTAGCAGGCCCTTGAGGTTGGTTAGCCTCATTTTGCAGGCTTATTTAGATCTGAACGACAGGGCTTTGCCCTTTGAACTCCAAGAAGTCATGCCTGCCATAGCTGACTCAGTTCATGTCACTGTTTTCCACAGTCTGCAGAGTTTCTGTGCAGGAAGGAAGCTGCCCGCCACTCCTGATCTCTGCAGGTGTGAAAGTAATGTGAAAAACGTGCACCGTGAGAGTTAAAGCATTGCCACTTGGGTCCCTGAGGGCTGGGTGTGGTGCCTGCTAGAAATCACAGAGTTTGGGCCTCCTGTTCCTGGTGGAATGTTTGGTTTGGGTTCTTGATTTACTAGTTTCTGGAACGAGAGCAGAGAATATTTTTCTTTAACAAAAATGCCCTTGAGTCTTGTGCAATTGAGTGACTATTTGCTAAGCACTTACTTTGTGGCCAGTCCTGGGCTTAGCGTTGAGGGGTTGGTGAATAAAGACCTGGGCAGGTTCCCTCTGGTGGCCTACAGTTCTGTGGAGGAGATGCAGGACCCAGCTCTCCAGTCCTCCCCATTCAACCCCCATATGCTCGTGTCTTCATCTTCCCAAACACAGCCCTGATTGGCAAAACTCCCACTCAGATACCTTCAGTGGCTCCCAGTTCCACGCTGAATGAGTCGTGTTCTCCATCAGCCACTGTGGTCTGACCCAACTTCTGCTTTCAGTTTGTTTCCTGATATCCTGTTGCTGAGTGTCTCTCTTTGCAAGCCAGTCTTTTCACTATTCCTGGTCTCTGTGCCCATGCCTCCACTGTGTTTCCAACTAAATGTCCGTCTGGCCACTCCTGAAAGTTGAGATGGCTCTGGGGAGTGCCCTCCCTCTACTTCATCACTTTACCCCTCATCCTGGCATCCTTCACACTTTTACAGCACATTCCACCTCCTGCCTTAGAATGATTTGGGTTCTTTTCCCTCTACCTGCCCAACCTGGGAGATTCCTAAAGGAAGAGTTAAAACAAGATTTTATTTTATATCCCCTTCTCTGGGCAACTTCCTAGCTTTGTCCTTGTCATCTTGTGGGTATTGATTCAGCCTGTACTCCTATTTCCCGGGAACTTCATTTGTGCCCCATATGGTGACAAGTGCTGCTATAGATGTTATCTCTCTTCATGCATGGGAACTCTATGAGACCCATGGCATACTTCCACTTTTACAGAAAAGGAAACTGAGGCTTAGAGCAGTGGATACCTCAGTCATTCACATATTAATTTAACAAACATATTTAATGAACATCCACCTGTAGCCAGTTCTGCAGCAAAGCGAGGATATGAGAATGGGAAAGCAAGATCTGGCAGATTGGTTACCCTGGGAACCAGACTCCAAAACATCTTAATTTAGCATCTGGGAAGTTGACAGGGGAGTGTTCTTGGGATCAGCCCCTTGGGAAGGCAGGGCGAAGTCGAGTTTCAGTGCAGGTAGTCTTACTGGAAACCTTCTTCGGTCTGACAGAAAGTACTGAAGATAGAATGATCCTTTGGAGCTGTCTGGGTAGAGACAGGCCTCTGTACCCCACACTGGTCAGTCCTGGGGTGAGGGCCACACCCAGAAGGAGTGTTACCTTCTTGCAGAGGCCATCCCAGCAGCTGGCGGATCTGAGTATCCTTCATCAGAGGGAGAGTTTATTTGACCTCATGGTACTGACATTCAAGTGGGGAAAACAAATGGTGAGTGAATAAACAAGTAAACAAGGAAGATCATTTATAAGTGCAGAGGGAGCATAGTAAGGTACTCATTTTACAGACAGGAAGGTTGAGATGTCAAGAGGTTAAATGACTGAAAGCCCTGCCTCCAAGTCATATCCCATCCCTGTGGCTCCAAAATTCACCCTTCTACACTGTCAGACCAGGCCTGTGTTAGTCACGTGGGGCCTCAAAAGTCAAGTTAAGTAGCTGGGACTCAACCCTGAATACAATAAGGAGATTTTGGGGAACACGATAAAATACATTTCTAGGAAATTCCATGGGCACAGATATGCAGATAGACTGTAAGCTCAAAGAGACAAGACTTTGTTTCTTTGTTAAGCAATGTTCTGGGTGATGATGTACTTGCTAGGAACAGGTGGTAGAAAAGGGGACTGAAGCCCTAAGGTTGCTTTTGGCTGCAAGTAACAGAAAAACCCAGCAGAAAGTAGCTTAACCTATAAAGTCACAGGCATGGAAGTTCACTGGGAGGCAGGCTCTGGGTTTTCAGTCGAATCAGTTGCTCAGGAGGTTATTAAAGGAGCCAGTCTTGTTTTTCTCTGCCATCTTACAGCTGCTTCCTCTTATATCTGCTGGTAGCAACTGGCGCTACATGATTTTTTTTTTTTTTTTGCTAGCACTCAGAAAAATCCTTCTCTTCCTTCCAGTTAAGTCACAAACTCACCCCTGGGCTTATAACACATGCCAGAATCAGTCATCTTGAGTTGACTTCCCTTGAAGAACTCTCCTGGAAGAATGAATTCTGGGGCAAATTTGTGGCTTTCTTAGGAAGTAGGAAGTAGGAAGGACACGAATTTACATTGGGTATGGAAAACAGCTTGCTTGCTACAAAGAACAACGGGAAACTTAAAGGCAGGACACAGTGACAGATTGGATTGAGGAGGAGGGATTTAAAAAAGTGTCAAAAATGACTCCTAGGTTTCCAGTTGACAAACCCTGGAAGATTTAATTCCCTTGACCAAAATCAAGAGGATGGGGTAAGTTCAGAAGTTCACCTTTGGATAATTTGAATTTGATTGATGAGGGGACATCTAGACTACACTGTTTTACCACAGCTACAGATGCTTGCCTTTGAGCTTGGGCTCAAGGTCATGCAGGACAGAGCCTGAGAGAGAGGCCTGTGGACATGATATGTGGCTGCTGGTCACCAGGAAATGGGAGCTGAAATCAGGAGTGTGTTGGGGAGCCAGCTGGAGCAGGGGCTGAGGCAGCAAGAGTGGAGGGAACTCTGAAGGCGGGACTCTTCCTGGAAGAGCTGTTTCTAGGATAAGGTGTCTGCCCACGTGCATGGTGACAGGGTATAAGGATGTCCACTACATCCTTATTTAAAATAATAAGAGACTGGAGGCAATATAAATGCCCATCCCTAAGAAGCTGGTTAAATTAGTCAAAGTACATCTGGCATATGGAATCTCAAGAAGCTGTGCAAAAGAGGGATGCAAAGGCTACATGGGCTGTGATGGGAAAATCTCCTGGATACACAGTTAAGTGAAAAAAGCAAGATTCAAATGTGTGTATAAGATGTTTTCATTTGGGTAAAGAGAGAACACACGATATTCAAATATAGGTGAGTATATCCATAGACTAATTCAGAAGAAATTTTTCATAGCGGTTGCCTATGGCTGGGGTTCTGGGAGGCTGGGACACTTATTCTTTCTGTTTTATCTCACTAGCTGTTGGAATTTCTTTAACCATGTACACTTATTTCCTATTTTAAAAGTTAGATCATAATACACATAACAGGGTCTTCAGTGTCAGAGATGTTGGTGAGTCTGAGGACTGACAGGAGGCCTCTGGAGGATATCAGAGAATCTGGAGGCAGTAGTGAAGAGCGAGAGGCCACAGGAGAAACTGAGGCACTGACTGTGCATTTGAGAGAATCATGGAGAATAAGAGATGAGGCTAGACAGTCGTCTTCATAGAGCACCACTACAGAATTCAAAAGATGCTGCTGACAGTCTCCATTGAGCTCTGCACAAAAAATTCTGCACAGGCTCTGTTGTGATTTTGGATTGTGTTGGGAGCCAACATCTATAGCTACATGACCGAGGCCCATAAAGGCCCATCTGAAAGATCGCCTCTGACAAGCAATACCTATAATATTGGTGTGTGAATAGTGACCAGTGTGCATACATGGCAACAAAGCTTACATTAGGATACAAAACTTTTAAGTAAATATCAATATGCCTGATGGAAAGTGCACAGCAGAATTATTTTTCTCTGTCTTTCTAAGTTGTACTCCTCTTTCAAGACATTTTTAAACTTCTATTTCCTGGTAGACTGGTCAGTCAGCTTTTGTTCCTGAAAGCAGTTTCTCCTAGAGCTAAGATTAGAAACTAAATTACCATAATAGTTTTATTGCCCTGCCTCTAGCCAGGCAGAGTGTTTTTCTAGTTTCGTTACATGCCGAAACTCTGTTTGCTTCAGCCCGTGGCCATCGTCATGGCAACTATACATTTCCTTGTTCAAGAGTATGACAACTACCATAAGATTTATGAAAGAATTAACGATAAGGTATTAGCCTAATAAGATATAGCATAGTATTAAAGTTCAATCATCAAATTATATAAAAATTAAAGTTTAGATATATGAAACTCATATAAGTCATGGTAAGGTTTTGTAGTTCAAGAATAAGTTTTGAATTAATTGTTATAGAATTACAGAGCACTATGTTGAATCATAATAGGTTAATGGAATAAACAAAAATTAAGTCATTTAAGTAAACTTATAGATTATAGTATAGTGTTAAGTTGATAATATTAATCGTTAAAAAATATTAGGAGTCAGTGAACTTGGATTGAACCTAGAGTTAACTTAGAAAGTTTTTTGTATTAATCAGGGTCTAGAACAAAGAGTATAATATGAATGATTTATTGAACATTGTGGAAAACACTTTGAACAATCTGTATTGAAATTGTGCACCTGTGATTTTAATGTAAGTTTTGTGAAGCACGTCATGCATCATGGAATTGTAATTGTTCACTTGGAACTTGCAAGTCTCATGATGGTCTTGTGATGCATAGTTTGTAAAGCACGATATACATCATGGAATTTGTACGCCCCCAGCAAGTAATTATCACACTGCTGGAGGGTATAAAAAATAGTATATAAGTTGGAAGGAGTCTGAATAAGATTTGGACTCAGTCCTGATCAGACTGACCCCAGAAGAACTGCCTTCGAGTGGTCTCGTCTCACCATCTTGACTCTCCAGTGCGGATCCAACCCCCCTCATAGATCGGAGCCGGTCTCCGACAGGATTGAGTCTCCTCTCTTTCACCACCTGAGCTGTAGGGAGGTCTAAGCAGATCTCTGCATTGTCACCCAGTCTTTTGCTGTCTCTTTTTTTTTTAAAACATATTTTTTTATTTTAAAATTGTGAGATACAGTTTAGGGTTAGGTATACAAATATGCATCATTCAAGCACCCTTGTTGATAAGTGGTGTCCCCCCATCCCAAGACATATATTGACTACTATTAATCCCACTGCCCTTGCCCTCCTTGCCCCCCCCATAGATTCCCACCACTGTCTATCTTTTTCTTACAGTATTACGATAGATGTTCAAGGTCCACTATATGAGTGAAAACATGTGATACTCAGATCTTTGTTGCTGTGAAAGATCACTCAATATTATAGATTTAGGTCCATCCAGGTTGCTGAGAAATTCATGATTTTGTTCTTCTTTATGGCTGTGTAGTATTCCATCATGTATATGTACCACATTTTTTAATCCAGTCCGCTTTTGATGGACAACATGGTTGCTTCCAGGTTCTTGCTATTGTGAACAATGTTGCAATAAACATACGTGTGCAGGTATCTTTTTTATAGAGTGATTTGAGTTCTTCAGGGTATATTCCCAGTAGGGAGATTGTGGGGTCACATGGGAGGTTGATATTTAGAGCTTTTAGGAATTGCCACACTGCCTTCCACAGAGGTTGCACTAGTTTACACTCCTACCAACAATGTATAAGTGTTCCCTTTTCACCACATCCTCTCCAGCATCTGATATTTTTTGTTATTGATAATGGCAATTCTGACTGGAGTTAGGTGGTAGCTCAATGTAGTTATAATTTGCACCTTCTTGATAATTAGTTAGGTTGAACATTTCTTCATGTATCTGTTGGCCACTCGTAAGTCTTCTTTGTGAAGTGTCTGTTTATGTATTTTGCCCACTTTGTAATGGGGTTGTTTTTTTGCTTTTTTTCAGCATGTTTGAGTTCCTTGTAGATCCAAGATGTTAGGCCTTTATCAGACATGAGTTGGCAAATACTTTTTCCTAGTCCATGGGCTGTCTCCCTGCTCTCTTGATGGTTTCTTTGGCTTTGTAGAGGCTTGTCAGTTTAATGAGGTCCCACTTGTCTATCTTATCTCTTATGGCCCATGCGTTTCAGGTTTTGTTCAGGAATTGGATGCCAGTTCCAATTTCCATAAGGGTGTGTCCTGAATTTTTTAAGGTTCTTATGGTTTGAGGTTTTACATTTAGGTCTCTGATCCATTTAGAGTTAATTTTTGTGTATGGGGATAGATAGGGTTCTTGTTTGAGTCTTCTGCATGTGCTCAGTCAGTTTTAGCAGCACCATTTACTGAATAGGTTCTCCTCTCTGCAGTGGTAGGTGGTGGAGGCTTTGTCAAAGATGAGTTGGTTGAGCAATTGAGGTTTTTCTTCTGGAATCTCAATTCTATTCCATTGGTTTATATGCCTGTTCCTGTACCAACCCCAAGTGTTTTGATTATTGTAGCTTTATAGCAAAGTTTAGAGTCTGGTAATGTGATATCACCTGGTTTGTTTTATTTGCTGAGGATTGTTCTGGCTATTCTTGGTCATTTGTGTTTCCATATGAAGTCCTATATTGTTTTTTCTAGCTCTGAGAAGAATGTTGCTGGTAATTTGATGGATATTGCATTAAGTCTGTAGATTACCTTAGGTAAGATGTTGATCCTTCCAATCCATGAGCATGGGATATTTTTCCACTTGTTTGTGTCATCTTTGATTTCTTTGAGCAGTGTTTTGTAGTTTTCATTGTAAAGGTCTTTCACGTTCCTAGTTAGGAAAATACCAAGGTATTTCATTTTTTGTGTGGCTATCGTGAATGAAATTGTGCTTTTTATTTGGGTTTCTGTTTGTTTATTATTGGTGTAAAGAAATGTGATTGGCTTTTGCACATTTATATTATACCCTGAGACTTTGTCAAAGTCCTTTATCAGTGCAAGGAGGCTTTGGACAGGTTCTCTTGGGTATTCAAGGTACATGATCATGTCATCTGCAAAGAGATAACTTGATTTCCTCTTTTCCTATTTGGATACCCCTGATTGCCTTCTCTTTTCTGATTGCTCTAGCCAGGACTTCCAATACTATATTGAACAGGAGGGGAGAGTGTGAGCATCCTTGCTCCAGTTTTCAGGGTAAATGGTTCCAATTTTTGTCTGTTTAGGAATATGCTGGCTGTGGGTTTTTCCTAGATGGCTTTTACTATTTTGAGGTATGTGCCATGTATGCCTAGATGTTTGAGGGTTTTTATCAAGAAGCGGTGCTGGATTTTATCTAAAGGTTTTTCTGCATCTAATGATATAATCATATGGTTTTTGTTCTGACGTGTGTTTATGTATTTAATTACATTTATTGTCTTGCGAATGTTGAACCAGCCTTGCGTCCCTGGGATGAAGCCTACTTGGTCATGATGGATGATTTTTGAGATGTGTTGTTGAATTCGGTTTGCTAGGATCTTGTTGAGAATTTTAGCATCTATGTTCATCAAACATATTGGCCTATAGTTCTCTTTCTTTGTTGGGTCTTTACCTGGCTTGGATATCAATGTGATGTTAGCTTCATAAAATGATTTGGGGAGAGTTTCATCTTTCTCAATCGCCTTTAATACTTTCAGTAGGATTGGTATCAGCTCCTCCTTGAATGTCTTATAGAATTCTGCTGGAAAACGTCTGGTCCAGGGCATTTTTTTGTAGGTAGTTTTCTTATTATGTAATCAACTTCCTTGATTGCTATCAGTCTATTTAGGGTCTCGATTTCTTCTTGTTTCAACCTAGGCAGGTTGTGTGATGTCAGCAAGTCCTCCATTTCCTTAAGGTTTTCAAGTTTATTTCCATACAGGTGTACATAGTAGTCTCTAATGATCTTTTGTATTTCTTCACGGTCAGATGTGACTTCATCTTTTGTGTTTCTGATTTTGTTTATTTGCACTTTTTCTCTTTTATTCTTGGTCAGTCTTGCTAGGGGAACATTGATCTTGTTTATCCTTTCAAAGAACCAGCTTTTTGTTTCATTTATTTTTTGGTATTATCATTTTATCTTCTATGTCTTGGATTTGGGCTTTTATTTTGGTGATCTGGATTCTTCTGTTGAAGTTAGGGTTTTTGTGGTCTTGCTTTTCCAGCTTCCCTAGATGACTTGTTAGACTGTTAATTTGTGATCCTTCCATTTTCTTCATGTGTGTTTGTAGAGATATGCATTCTCCTCTTACTACAGTTTTCATGGCATCCCAGAGATTTTCATAAGATGTTTCTTCCTTTTCACTTGTTTCCAGGCATCTTTTAATCTCTGTTTTGATTTTATCATTGACCCAGGAGTTGTTTAGCATCATGCTATTTAGTGACCATGTCTTTGTGGGTTCAGGGGGAAACTTGTTGGTGTTGATGTTTATTTTTATTCCACCCTAGTCCGAGAAGATGCATGGCAAAATTTTGATCTTTTTGAATTCACTTATGCTTGATTTATGGCCAAGTATGTGGTCGATCTTAGAGTACGTTCCATGCGGTGATGAGTAGAATGTATATTCCATGGTCGTTGGATGAAGTGTTCTGCAGGTTTCAATTAAGTCCATTTGGTCAAGATTCACATTGAGGTTTCAGATCTCATTGCTGATTTTTGTCCTGATGATCTTTCTAGAGTTGTGATTGGGGTATTGAGGTCCCCAGCTATAATGATGTTGGAGTCAATATCTTTTTTTAGTTTACCTAGAAGCTGCTTTATGAACGTTGGTGCTCCTATTTTGGGTGCATATGTTTAGAATGGATATTTCTTGTTGATGGATTGAACCTTTTATCATTATGTAGTGGCCTTCTGTATCTTTTTAAATTTCTGATAGCTTAAAGGGTATTTTGTCTGAGATTAAGATCATGACTCCTCCTTTCTTTTGTGTTCCATTCGCCTGAAAATTTGTTTCCCCTCCTCTTACTTTGAGTCTGTGAGTGTCCTTTCTAGTGAGGTGAGTCTCTTGAAGGCAAAAAGTTGTTGCCTGTGATATTTTATCCATTTTGCCATTTTATGCCTTTTCAGCAGTGCATTTAGTCCATTCACATTCAAGTTAATATTGAAATGTGAGAGTTGATCCCTATCATGATGTTCTTACAGAGTTGTTGTTCTTCCTGTTTGTATGTTGCCTTTCTTTTCGTTTTGGAGTTGGTTCATGTGTGTTTTTAATCTTTTTCCTGTACTCTTGTGATGAACATTGTTGTTCTTTCTTCCTTTTCTTCTGTGTTCATTGCTTTCTTAAGTGTTTCTTGTAGAGGTGGTCTGGTGGCAGTGTAGGTTCTTAGAGATTGGATATCTGGGAAAGATTTCAATTCTCCTTCGCTGATGAAGCTCAGCTTGGCTGGGTAGGTTATTCTCAGTTGAAATTGTTTATCTTTTAGAATTTGAAGATAGGGCTTCAAGCTCTTCTAGCCTGGATGGTTTCTGTAGATAAATCTGCTGCTATTCTAATTAGTCTTCCCTTGTAGGTAGTCTGACCTTTTTCTCTTGCTGCCTTTAGGATTTTTTATTTTATACCTACTTTGTTTAGCTGAATTGTTATGTGTCTAGGAGTTGGTCTTCTCATTTGTTGTTTTGCAGGGGTTCTCTGCATCTCTTGTGTTTGAATTTTTGCATCACTGATGAGATGAGGGAAGTTTTCTTGAATGATTTCATGAAATGTTTGTTCCAGTGTGACCTCTGTTTCTCTCTCTGACTCAGGAAGGCCAATTACTCTTAGGTTTTTTTCTCTTGAAGTGATCATTCATCTCTTGAAGTTTTTGTTCTGTCTTTTTAAGCTTCTTTTCTTTGTTTTTGACAGTTTGGGTTAGTTCTGTGTTTTGGTCTTCGAGCTCTGTGGTTCTTTCCTCTGCTAGGCTAATTCTGCTTTCCATACTTATTAGTTTGTTATTTATTTCCATCACAGTATTCTTTCCTGCAGTTATTTCTGTCATCAGCTCCTTCCTATTTCCCTCTTTTCTCTCCTCAATTTTTAAATTCTCTCTATTACTGTCTTGATGTCTGGGTTTGTTGCATGTGACCAGTTATTCTGGGGGCTCATCATTGTTTGTGTTCTGAAGTCTGTTTTCTCAGTGTCTGACCTCCCAGGGATCTGTGTGAAATCCATATTGTTCTTCTGGTTTTTCTTCATTTGTACAGATTTTTCCTCCCTACTTTTTTCTTCCCTCCACTTCCCTGTCTTCTTTAATTCTGTTATTCAGGGGTGAAGGGGTTCATTTTACTACTGTTTGTTCAATCTCCTATTCTTCTTTATGTATATCCTCTTGTTTTGTTCAATTCCGGAGTTGGACTGTAGGTTGAGGGTGGTCCTTTTTTCAGTTTTGAGATTTACTTAAGGGGGAAGCTGCGATTCAGAATCTATCTGCAGAACCCAGTATCTGCTGACAGGTGTATGGATAATCTGAGGCACTTCCCACTGCCTTGCAATCTGTCCATGCAGTGGGGTTTTAGGTTTACTCCATGAAAGTCAAATGAGGTTAAGAGAGGGAAGAGAATGGAGCAGGCAGTCGGGGGATGAGGGGGTGGCTAGAGGAGGGAGTAAGAGGGAAAACAGATGAGCATACCAACAAATAAAGAGAGACACAAAGACTGAAACAGACTAAAAACAATAAACCACAACTACTAGCTAACCAACAATCATACGAAAAAACTAAAACACACAATGATGCTACTGTACAATTTAACCAACCTCCTTATTGGTGTGCTATTTCTCTATACAAAGATGGGGTTTACAGAGAAATTTTTTTTAAAAGAACAAAACAAAAGCAATAGAATTAAGTCAGTAAACTAACAGAACCAACCAAGTACACTCTGAGACTTTTCATTTAAGTCCGATGTCTTTTCTGCTCTGATTTCTGTCTTTGCAAGTTGGTAAATTTCTTCACAGTTAGGGTCAGTTGCCCCTGGCCTGCTGTGAAGGGCAGTTCAGATCTGGGCTACCTGCCCAGTTCACCACTGAGATCTGGGCTACCTGCCCAGTTCACCACTCAGATCTGGCCTGTGTCTATTTATCAAGCTTCTATTTTTCCCATTTCAGTGTTGTTACCTTAAATCGCCAGCAGGCGGTGCTATCTCACTGCTCCAGCTGATCTTTATCTGCACCTGCTAGCCCAGGAGGGGATGCAGCTAGTGATGGGAGTGGCATGGCAGTGGCAGCAACCACCTTAAGGCCCATGGCCCACGGGAGGAGCTCCACAAGTCTGGCTCTGGGCAAGAAGCGGGGCATGATGGTGCCAGTGGTAGCAGCGGCAGTCTCCGTAGATCTTGCTTGCGGAGGTTTCACAGTCTGAAGTTGTGGGTCACCTCAAGCACAGGCAGGGTGATAGCTGGACAGTGGTGGTGGTGGTGGTGGTGGCGCCGGTGGCATCCACAGCTGCAGCAGCATCCACAGCTGCAGCAGCCACCCAGACCACCGTGATGTTTGAACTGTGGCCATGGCTGAGCTCCGTGTGAAGAGCAGGCTGCTGACGAAGGGAACTGTAGCCCCCAGGAGAGAGCTAGAGTCTTTATGTGTTATCTCTTTCACGGAGGGTCTCATAGACAAGCTGACCTGTCGCCATCTTGCCGAAAGTCAGCTGTCTCCTAAAAGAGCCACTGCAACCCAAGACTACCTTCAGAGGGGCGATTCTTGCAATCCTGGCCCAGAAGCTGACAGGAAGGGCTGCAGGGCTAAGAGAAGGAGTCTGAGAAGGCATTATTCTGATACTAAGCCTTCCTCAGCTACCACTGGGTTCAGAGGCTCCTGATCTGTGTGGGGGTGAGAGGAAGTTTGGTCTCTGCCTTTTAGCAGATATTTGAGGAACCTGAAAGGGAGAACAGGAGGCCTCAGCTGTTCAGGGAACAGAGATCAGGGCTCCCATTTTCAATATGGAATCTTAACACAGTGTTCTAGGCAAACAGGGATAATGTCTTCGTCCTTTTAGGTTGCTGTGATAAAATACTGTAGACTTGGTAACTTATAAACAACAGAAATGTATCTCTCACAGTTCTGGAGGCTGGGAAGTCCAAGATAAAGGTGCTGGCAGATATTTTTGGGAGTGAAAGCACAACTTCCTTGTTCATAGTGGGCACCTTTTTGCTTTGTCCTTGCATGGTGGAAGGGGTGAAGGAGCTGTCTGAAGCTGCTTTTATGAGGGCACTAATCCCATTTAGGAGGGCTCCACCCTTACGACCTAATCACCTACCAAAGACCTCTCACTTCCTAATACCATCACCTTGGGGGTTAAGATTTTAACATATAAATTGGGGGGGGGACAAAGACATTGAGACCATAGCAGAGAGTATTTAATACCATCACCTTGGGGGTTAAGATTTTAACATATGAATTTTGGGGGGAACACAAACATTCAGACCATAGCAGAGAGTATTTACCAAAATCATAATCACAAATAAAAAACAAAGACTCCTAGGCTCTCCAGGCTGTGTGGAGCCTGGAGATAGTTTTCTCATTGTTTTCTGAATTGTGTCCTTGAATATTATGTAAGTCACCTCATGCAAAAAGGATTATGGTCAACAAAAATACATACTACAGCTTCCCCTTAGAAAGTCTCCACATTCATAAGGATATTAAAGATGCTGAAAAGTCCTGCAGTAAGCAAGCCTGTCTACCTTTGTTCAAACAGCTTTTCCCAAATGCCTGTGATCACAGAAACCCCTGTCCCTTTTTGTAGTGTAGCACTTAACAGTAACCTCTGTACCATGCTTTGGGAAGTGCTGTTTCAACTTAGGCTTTTTATTTTACAATGCAGTAACTAAAGCACAGAGGGGGAAGTGCCTTTCCAAGGCCACATGCTAGCTGGTCCTACAGCAGAAATGAGAACCCATCTCTCTCACCTGGTCTTCTAGTGGACTTTCTGCTCACCTAGACTGTTCCTGTTCCCGTGACAGTGTGGACCTGCCACCATGTCAGGTCCAGGTAGTGATAGGATGATATGAGGCAAGTCGGGGGACCAGCACAGTGGGAGGGGGCTGAACTGAAACTAAGGTTACGGCATCTGCAGTAACTAGGCCTTGAAAGCCAGGAGGTTGATGTCCAAGTGGGGGCCAACTGCTGATTCCTAGTCGAGGAAGAAAAGTCTTCAGGAAGCAGGCGGACACTGATTTGCTGGTGGAAGGCATTTCCTGGAGGACCCAAGAGTTACTGTTTACTCTCACAAGAAATTGGAATGCGGAATCATTGTTTCTCAAACTGTGTTCTATGGAACCCCACTCTTGTGTTGTTAATGAGGACTGAGCAAGGAACATACACTCTGGCCATGCCAGCTTAGGACACACAGAATTAAAGAAGAGTTCCGTGGGGCTTCCCCACATCTTTAATATGCTCATGTGACTGAGAGTCACATGTGTAGGCTTCCCCAGTTTATACAACCAGGGAATCCTGTTAGCAAGGAATCTCTCTATTGATTTGCTTCATGGCACAAGGTGCGGAATTAAGGTCTAGGTCAGTGAGGTTTATGTTGGTTTCTGTGCCCCTTCCCACGCCATCCCAGACACTCCTGACCTTTCTTTGTTGAAAATGAACTGGTAAATGCAACCCTGAAGCTTCTTCTCCTCTGATGCTTGTTCCTCATAATCCAGAGCAAGGAGATTGACCTGAAGATGCACAAGGAGCTCCTGAAGGTGACTAATGAGATCTACATAGTAGGTCCTGCCCAGATTCGTGACTGTCTGAGATTGAGTCCCCTGTCTTCAGCCCTGGAGCTGGAGGGAGTTGACACAGAGGTCTGGAATGACCCTGGCCTTTTTACTATGCTTTGTGCCAGGCAACAGTGGGCCATCCTTCCAAGATGCTGTGACTCACAGACCCATCTTCTGATTCATTACTGCTAGGTGGGAGCCTTGGCATGCCTAGTTAGTAAAAGGTCTCGAGAACTCAAATGACCTGCTGCAGTGGGATGTGTTACCCTTGAATGCCAAGGACACAAAGTTGAGCCTGGGAGAATATGGATAAGAAGGCTCCTGAGAGTAGGAATGTGGGTTTCAGGTCAGGTAGCACAGTCTCCTGTGAGGGCCACTTCTTACCAATTGTGAGACCGCAGGCATGGAGCTTGTCTTGGTCTCAGGATCCTCATCTGCAAAATGGAGCACAGTTCTGAGACTCACGTGAGGTGATGGGTGAATGTGCCTTGCTATGTCCAAGGCACAACTTCAGGACATCACAGTATGACTAGAGCTGAACTTTCTACCTGCTGGGAGTCAAAGTCTAATTTCACCTGAGGTGAGTGTTAGAGTCCAAGAAGGCAGCCAATGGGGGCATAAGCACAACATAATGGCAGGTGTGGAAGTTCTGTGCAGGAACTTATAGACTGTTCCTTGAGGACCTTTGGATTCCTTGGAGAGGAATGGCAAGAGCCTCATGGAGAGACCTGGGAAGGAGAGCAGGGTACACCAGCAGGGAGAGTGCTGGTGCCCTCTAGCCTACAAGAATCGAGCAGAACAGAGCTGTTATGTTTTAAATATATAGTGGTTCCTTATAAAGCTTCTCATTAAAAGTGTGGGGGGGGGCAGGGTGTGGAAATCTGCTGCTAAAATTATATAAAATCCCTGGTATGAGAGGAAATGGCAGCAGGCTGTGAGCAGCCCCTTCTCTTTGTTAGGATTTTGGTATTATTATCTTTCTCTGTTTACATCCTGTGTGGCCGGCAGGTGGAAGACTCCTTAGGGGCTGAGAGCCTTGCTGGAAGGTCTAGACCTGCCTTGAGCCCCAACCAACTGTGGGACTAGGGCAAGGCATTTGATTTCTGGGCTTCAGTCTTCCAGTCATTAAAATGAAGATGAGAGCTCCTAGATAGAAGTTGAAACTTTCAATTTTATGATTCCAAATTAAGGAGCAATTTTTGATCCCGCGACAGTTTTTAGTTAGGTCATTCCCATTCCTCAGGTAAAGAAAGAATTGTTATGGCCAGGTTCGCTGGCTCAGCCTGTAATCCCAGCACTTTGGGAGGCCAAGGTGAGTGGATTGCCTGAACCCGTGGGTTTCAGACCCGCCTGGGCAACTTGGCGAGACATCATCTTTACAATAAATTTAAAAAAAATTAGTCAGTCATGGTAGTGCACACCTGTAGTTCCAGCTACTTGGGAGGCTGAGGCGGAAGCGTCGTTGGAGCCCAGTAGTTCGAGGCTGCAGTGACCGGGAGCGTGCCACTGCACTCCAGTCTGGGCGACAGAGTGAGACTCCAACTCAAAAAAAAAAAAGAAAGAAAGAATTGTTGCTTGAGAATACATATTGCTTTGCATCTGCTGGTCACTAGAGGGAAGAATAGTCTACTGGTTTAAAGCATAGACTCTGAAGCCAAAGATCTGAGTTCAAATGCAGGTGTTAAGTAGAAATAATAATACCTACTATTGCACACTTTTGTGTGAATCAAAGATCATATGTGCAAAGTATGCTAAGAACAAAAGGGCATAGTGTATTAGAATTTCTTAATATTGCTATTATTATTATTACTATTTGTACTTCCTTGATAAGTGTGGAATAAATAAATATAGGTGGGTGATAAATGTGCAAGACTGGTAACACGATGGGATTTTTCTGCTCAGAATTCTGCAGAAGGCATTCCCTACTCTAGATACTTTTTATGTTCCTCAGGCCCTCTTTGAATGGATCCCTTTCCTCTATATCATCCAAACACCTGAGCTCCAAGTCCCGGAACACCCCAGCCACCCCCACCTAGGTCTCTAACTTTGGCTCTCAACAGCTCTTGTACCCTTCTTGGCACTCTCTCCTCACACAAATACCTTCCTCCTCTGCTTCTTTATCCCTGCAATTCCCCTGCCCATAACTGCCCTCCTTCCTCCTGCTTGTTTGCACCATACTCATTTTTAAAGCTCAGATGAAACCATACCATCTTCAGAAAGCCATCACCTCTGGGCTTTGATCTCCTATGGTAGTCTTACAAAAACTTTCTGTGTCTTTATTGTTTACCTCCTGTCTCCCCATTGAAGTATAAATTCCCTGAGAATCAGGTCTTGGCTGCAAAACACTGCACTAAAGGCCCAAAGACTCAATTTAAACCTAGGTGTGTGGCTTCAGGCAAGTCCCTTCACCTGTCAGTTTCACCAGTGAAAGATGGGACTGGAAATCTTTCTGCATTTTATGGACTAGGCAGGAGCAGGTGGTTGGCAGAGATCAGGAAGGTGGTGGCATCTCCCTGTGTCTTTCATGGGCCCGGTGCCCAATGGCTTGAATTCAGCAGATGCTCCATGCACACCTTCCTGTGCTGGCTGGCCATGAGGTAGGGCAGCTGGACAGAAATGCCACAGGTGTAGACATACAGTCTAGGCAGGCTGGCTCAGACCACAGATGGTCCTGTCTTGCCATTCTTACAGTCGCCTGTTGATGGGGCATCCAGTATCAACTGCTGTGTAACAAACTACTTCAATACTCAGTGGCCTAATATATGCATATTTTATGTGCTTCTGATTCTGTGGGCCACCACAGGGACCACTTAAGTGACTTCAGTGTTCTGGACTGTTAAGAAAAGAAAATGAGCCCAAAGTGGGCAAGCCCCGATGTGCAAGTACTTTTCAAGCTTCTACTTGTGTCACACTTGCTGACATCCCCTTGGCAAGTCACACAGCCGGGCCCTGAGTCATGAGATGGAAAAGAGAGTTCCCTTCTCAGCCCCTCTCAGTGGCAGTTGCCATAGAGGTACAATGTGACAGGCTGTGCCCACAGTGATGCCAGGAGTGATAGTGACCCTGTTTGCAAGCAGTTTACCCTGGTCGCCCAGCTGAGGGCACCCCGAACCCCATGCTTCATTGCTAGGAATATATTTTGTTCAATTTCTATTATATGGTCCCCTGTATCCCCCAGCCCCAGGGTCATGGCTGAAGTAACTGAGGAACAAATGATGCAGAGAACGGATTATCCAGTAAGTCCTGCTTGTTTCTTTTTACTTTTCTATGAGGGGGGTAGTGATGGTCTGATCAGGAATTTCTATTGGGTGTTCTGACAATAGAGATAAAGGCTAAAGGCTGTCTGTCACCTGCTTTAGGGAAAAGGCTTCTCTCCATCTGAGTCCAGGAAGGTTGCAGAGAAGTCTGGGTTAGGTATTTTGTTCATTCATTCATTAATTGAATAAGCCTTCCCCATGCCCAGTCCTCAGCACCTTGAGGTGCCCTCCTCTCTAGAGCATGATAGCACACGTGAACATGCACACATACACATACTCACATGCATGCATGTACACACACACACACAAGTGCACATACACATGCACCACTCTACCTCTTTCTTCCTGAACTTCTAACAGTCTGACACAATATAACCCTTGATCATGTACTGACCAGGGAGGAAAAAAGGACAGAGGTTGAGAGTGTGGACGAGTGTGCCAGTCCTTCTAGAAGATGCAAAACCAAACCCAAACAACGATCAAACAAAAAAATCTTCCACTCTATGTTCATTATTCATCTAAAAAATGTGTTCAACTATTCAGTATATCGCTAGATCATGAAAGGCATCTGTGTTAGTGACTGATGAGCAGTGTGGCTTCCCCCACCACAGCCCCCCTCTTCTGTGCACAGCAGCCTTTCTCCAAACTCTTCCAGGTGGGGCTGTGGGTCTGCCTTCCAAGCACAGCACTGCAGGAAGGGCCCTGTGACTTCTTCAGCTGGTGACAACAGACCCTAATTGGAGTCAGAAATGGACTTCACATTCTATTTGTTCAAGCCTTGATTTGGTTGTGCGCTACGCTCAGGGGAGTAAAATCACCTGTGGGCCAATAAACGTATTTTTCAATGGTGTCTCCTTCCTGATGCCCACCCCCAGTGATGGGAGTGATAGAGAGAGTCTAAGGCTGAGAACCAAGGAAGCTGGATTCTGGTCTTGGCTTCAACCCAGGCTCGCTATGTATCTTTCTAGAATGACATTCAGGTATAGCCCCCATGGTTTCACCTATCATTGAACCCTCTGTCATTTATTTATTATTTTTTCTTTAAGGTGATATTTACCTCTCCCAGTCTTAGTGAGGAAGCAGGCTGGCATTCTGGAAGAACACAGGTTTTAAAGTTGGGGGAGCAAAGCCTACAGCACAAACTCTCTGAGCCTAGCCCCTCCCCGCTGTCTAGGGCTGTTACCAGCCCATCTGTCTGGATTATTCTGAGGAAAGTGATTGGCATAGAGTGCCTGGCAAACATTAGTGCTAAATCATTGTGTCTTTTATGGAAGAATGAAGCATAAGTATTTTTCCTACATCAAAGAGGAGGTGCTTGCATATTTTCCAGCCTGAGCCCTAAGAATGTTTGGCTGGAAAATATGCAAGCACCTCCTCTTTGGTTTCCCATCCTCCCAACCTGTTCTCTGTTATACTAGAGGACTTTTCTTTTTAAATATTGTTTAATATTTACATTTAATAATAGACAATACACACACTTGGTTTTTAAAAAAACAGTAATTAAATAGTACAGCAAAGTAGATGCGAAGAAATACATTTCCAAACTCTTTCACTGTCCCCATATAACCCTAGTTTCTAGGTTCCTGGTGTCTAGTTTGAGGGTATCTCCTTCCAGAGACACTTTATTCATCAGTAAACGTAGGCATATCCACACACTCCTGCTTTGCACAAGTGGTAGCAACTACATCTTGCTTTTGTAGTTGTACCTTGGAGATTGTTTCATCTCACTAATAATTTGGGCCACCACTCATAAGGGGTCCTTATAACAGGGTGGCTTTATTGGACAGTGGAAAGTCCCACTCCAGAGACCATGTGCTAAAGCACTCCCCTCAGCTACGTGTATAAATATGTTAAACTATTTATATAAGTATATGAAAACTACCCACCTGCATTTATTTTGGAAAGAAATGACATGTCACATAAGCAAATGAAAGATAGCTTGGTGTACTTACAAGTGTTCTGTTAGTTCATGTGAAAATCAAGCAGTGTTTTACCTTCAAGCGTGTGCCTGTCAAAGAACTGGTAAAGAGGCCTTCAGGATGTGGTCATGGACTGCCCAGAAGTCCTTCCTTCTGATGGAATCAGAAGGATCCTGAGAGAGTGGAAGAAGGCTAGTAACACATTGGTGACACAACAAATCACCTAGTTTACCCGAGTGGTTTCCGTCTCCCACTTTGGAAACACTGCCTGCATGACAAATAAGGGTTCCTGTGTAGAGAGAGAAGCTGAGGGAGCCATACGTGTAAGGGTAGGGAAGCGGCAGTCAGCCTATGGGAGGAGGAGCCACCTGCCTGTCAGTCATTATTGCTCAAGAGTCACTGCCCTAAGTTTGCCCAGTTTGGGACCAGAACCGTATGCATGATAGGGATACTAGAAGGGAAGGAAGTCTGCCATGTGGGACTCTTTCAGTAGCAAGGGACAGGAATCCAGTGCAAACTGGCCTAGGTAAAAATGGAAGCCTAAAGAATCACGTGAGCACATAGCTCAGGCATAGCTGGATCCAGGGACTCACACACTGGTCTGTCTGTCCACCAATAGCGTGTGTATTTGTGAGGGCAGAGGCTGCGCTGTCTTCCATACTGTAGTATTGTGAGTATATCTAGTTTGGTACTTGGTACATAATGAACTGCTTAATAAATATTTAATAATCACAGATGTAGGTGTAATTCACTCCCCAATATACCCACCAGATAAAAGGCAACAGAACTGCATCTCCCTCATTTTATTCTATTCTCACCTTTCCTTCCTTCCCACCATCCTTCTTCCATTTGTCCCTTTCTTCCTCCATCCATCCACCCATCCATCCATCCATCCAACTTTGGGAATCAGCCTCTCTCCTCCTTCTCGTTTTGTTTTCCTCTGTGTGAGCTTCATGACCTGGCAGGCTTCTCTCAGGTGGTGATAAAGATGGTCCTCTGCACTGAGAGCTCACTTCCCAACAACCTCCCTCCATCCTCACCTGGGTGGAAAGAACACCCATCCCAGTGTTTCCCCACAGAGCCCCAGGGTTGGCTGTAAATGGCCTGGATGAGCTCATGAGCACCGATCATTATGGCCTTAGCCTAGTGTTTACTGATTGGCCAGGCCTGTGTCCCATGCCCACCCCCACTGACTGGTGTCAGTTTTCCATGAACTACATGGACTATGAATAGTGGCAGGGGAGAGATTTGGGGAATTTCCTCAAGGAAAATCAGGAAGCTGTTCCTGAAGGAGGACTGGATGATCATGAACAGAGAAAAACAACAGATGTCCACTGATGGGGAGTAACTGGCGAAGATGAGGAAGTGGCTTCATTGGTTAGTGCTCAAAAAATACCTGATACTCTTCCACCTATAGGCTGTTCCTCAGATCTGTTTGGCTCCTGTCCTCCTGGGCTTGATGATCACACTTCTCCTTGTGTCTAGGATACCCCAGTTCGACCCAAGCCCTGGTCAGATGGATGGATGCACCACAAACCCTGTTCACCACTTACAGCTGCTTTTCTCTTAGAGTTCAGTTTTGGTGTCACTTCTTCCAGGAAGCCTTTCTGTAGCACCCTGTGTGCCTCATCATTGCACTTACCACATCATGTGATAACCACTTACATATTGTCTGTGAGCCTACTACAGTGTGTAGTCTATGATGAATGAGATCATGAACAAGGTCCTGGCCTCAGGACTTTGCCTTCTAGCTGGGGCAACATAGTCTACAAATGTGAAAAATAAATTACTAAAACAGAGATTTAGTTTTACAGAGAATGCAGGGTAGACCATAGACTGTGGGTGGTCACACAAATTTGAGGACTCCTCTTTTTCTTCTAGGAAGCACTGGTGTGCACTTGCCTGGGATCTCACCCATGCACACTTGCTTGAGGCAGCAGGCTGCTGTGCCCAGAGATAGCCCTGCCTGCAGAGCAGAGGAAGTATGCATGGGGCTGCATCATTGAGAAGCTGTTTTCTAACAACTGAATCGTATCCTGCCCCACCATGTCTCTTTATCGACGCTGTCAGCTTCCAGATTTTGTTTGCCTTTTTTGCATTTAAGTAAGAGGGTCTGAAGGACTGTACAGAAAACACTTTGTTATTGTCAAAATCTGAGGATGTGGGATGAGGCAAAAAGCAGCGTACACAGCAGAAGGCATCATGATTACAAGAAGAGGTGATGCCTCATGGTTGAAAGACCAGGCCTGTGGTCTCAGCTCTGCCTGGCTTGTTGTGTGACTTCAGACAACACACGTGCTATTTATAAACCTCAGTTTCCTTCAGTGAGGGGTTAGAACACTAGGATTTCTGGAGGACCTTCTAGCTCTTACATTCTGAGAAACCATGAAACTGAATGGGGACTAAGAACACTGGTCTTAACTTACATGTCCCTCAAGGTCCTGCCCTAAACTTGTTCCAGGAGCGCTCCCTGAAAGACTGTGGAGGAGTGGAGAGTAAACCCCTCATCTGGAATCAAGCAGATGGTTACCCCTGAGGGGCCCTTTAGAGATTCCCAGTTCAACAACTTGGTCTTAGCTGAGCTCTTGTGTCCACCTCTGCCCATTCCCAGCCCTGGGCACATGCTGCTGTCCTCTAGACACTTTACAGGTATAGTTTATAGAGTACTTTTCCTCTCAACCCCCATCTGATTCTCACAAGGCTGGCTCAGAGAGGACAAGCCTCTTCAGTCATCCAGTAAGTAAGGTTGAATCCCCAAACCAGGTCTCCTAAGCCCCTATAGACTAGAGGATCCTTTCATTCATTCCTATTTTGTATACGTCCATTAGGCCCAGCCTCTGGAGTCAGCCACCTTGCATCTGAGTCTTGGCTCACCTCTCACTGCTTTTTGACGTTGAGAAGCTTATTGGACTGTTTTGGGCCATCGTTTTCCCATCTATAAAGCAGAGATCATAGGATGCATATCTTATAGGGTATTTCTGAGAAGTAAATGAGTTAATGTATGTAAAGTGCTCAGAGCAAGACCCAGCATGCAGTAAGTGCTCCATGTTACAAGCCGCCATCGTTGTTATTGCTATCATACTGCCTCCCACGATTGGGATAAGGAGTCAATGAAATGCTCCTTCACTAGAAGTTATCGTAGAGAGAAGTTTGCAATCTTTGAAGTAATAGAAGTTTAAATATTAACTTACCCTGGGCTGGCAATACTGAGAGTCTGTTCTATGCTATTGAGCTAAGGACCTTTCGTGCCAAAGCTCGTGTTTTTTTCAGGGAATTAAATAAAGAAAACATATACAGGATTCTGGGTAGACTCATTTCAGAGAAGCCCCCAGGTGAATTCCTGGGTGCAGCTGTCTGACTTAAGTTACCCTGGACAATTAAGTTCACTGTTATTCTTAGGATCAGGAATCTATGGGCTCACAGGGAGATTGGCTCCAGAGTACTAGGGAATGCGGTGGCCATGAGCTTGACACTGCATTCCAGTCTGGACGATAGAGCAGTTTACTGAGGTTACAATATATTTGAGCAGGTTGCTGGTGTGAGCAGACTGCTTTGGAGACACTGATCAGGTGAGAATCTCATGGGGTGGCCTGGAAGGAGTTGATGCATGAGGACAGTGGCAGTGACAACACTAGGGGCTCAGAGATGAGGTTTTCTGTGGTTATTGGGATTAGCTGTGAGTTTTAACTCTAGTTCCCAGCTTTTGAACCTTTGCCCTGGTTGCACAGACCTGGTTTGATACACTCAGCATTTCCTGAAGCACAGGCTACATTACTCTAGTGGTACTTGAGATATTTATTCGTGGAGTTTAAGTTGATTTAAAGTGGAACACAGACATGACCTTAAATAACACTGAAGTTTACATCCTTGCCAACATTCATTATTGCTTATCTTTTTTATTTTATTTTATTTTATTTTTATTTTTTTGTTTAGTTGGAGTCTCACTCCATCACCCAGACTGGAGTACAGTGCCCACTCCTGGCCACTGCAAGCCTCGATCTGCGGGACTCCGGCGATCCTTCTGCCTCAGCCTTCCAAGTAACTGGAACTACAGGCACGTGCTACCACACCCACCTAATTTTTTGATTTATTGTAGAGATGAGGTCTTGCCAAGTTGCCCAGGTGGGTCTCAAACCCATGGACTCAGGCAATGCACTCACCTCAGCCTCCCAAAGTGCAGGATTACAGGCTGAGCCACTGAGCCAGGTTTTTATTTTATTTTTTATTTTTTTGAGTTGGAGTCTCACTCCATTGCCCAGACTGGAGTGCAGTGGCATGCTTATGGCCACCCCAGTCTCAACCTGCTGGTGGGAGTGTAAAATGTTCTTTCTTTCTTTCTTTTTAAGTTGGCATCAACTAACTGAGCTCAGGCGATCCTTCCTGAACTGCATTCCAAAAATCTAAGAATTAACATGATTTGAATGGTTTGCACAGTCTGCTGGGGAATAAGTCTTGAGAAATAGAGTTTGGAGAACACATAACTCACAGCTCTCTCAGCCTGTCCTAAGTCAACTCCTTAGCATGGATTTGAAAGCCATCCTCCAAGCATGAGATGTAGTTCAGAGGCTATCTGGAAGCTTAGTTTGTTGGAGAGCAGGAATACTACTGTGGCTCAGGAAGATTAGAGAGCAAGGTAAAGGGAGAGGGGCGAAAGCTTGGTGAAGGAAAATATGGGAGCTGAGAACATGCAGCTGGGCTACTGACCTTGAACACATGGATGTATGCATGCATGATTGCAACATTACCCTCCAGCTTGGGGCACAGAGTGAAACCCTGATTCAAAAAAATAATAATAATAACAGGGCTTAGAAATACAGTTATGACACCTAACATGAATAATAATTTCCTAAGATCATACATCTAGTCAGTATTTAAATTTCCACTTGTCTTATGTCTTACTTTTGTTTTTCAGTTTGCCTGTTTGGATCAGGATTCAAATAAGACACATTCATTGCGAATGGTTGATATGTCTGTGAAGTCTCTCTTTTTTTAATACATATTTTCTATTTTAAAATTGTGAGGTATAGTCAAAGGTTAGGTATACAAATATGCATTATGCAGGTACACTTGTTGATGAGGTGTGCACCCCAAAGTCTCTTTTTCATTATTATTATTTTTATTTAAGATGTGGGGTACCCTTCAGGGTTAGGTATACAAGCATTAATTATGCAAGTACCTTTGTTGATGAGGTATGTCCCTCCTTCCCCTAGCAGTTTCCCTCAACTGCCAATCCCACCCCCTCCCCTGACAGTTTC
>NW_007065562.1:0-49850 GCF_000164805.1 Carlito syrichta
TCAACAACTCAAAAAATAACAGTTGCTGGAGAGGTTGTGGTGAAAAGGGAACACTTCTACACTGTTAGTGGGAGTGCAAACTAGTGCAACCTCTGTGGAATACATTATGGCGATTCCTAAAAGCTCTAAATATTGACCTCCCATATACCCCGCAATCCCCCTACTGGGAATATACCCTGAAGAACACAAATCACTCTATAAAAAAGATACCTGCACACGTATGTTTATTGCAGCATTGTCACAATAGCAAGAACCTGGAATCAACCATGCTGTCCATCAAAAGAGGACAGGATTTTAAAAATGTGGTATATATACACGATGGAATACTATGCAGCCATAAAAAAGAACAAAATCGTGAACTTTGCAGCAACCTGCATGGAACTAGAGTCTATAATACTGAGTGACCTCTCACAGAAACAAAGATCTGACTATCACATGTTCTCATTCATATAATGGACCTTGAACATCCAATGTAATACTATAAGAAAATGACCGACAGTGGTGGGAAACTATGGGGGGGAGGGGAAGGGAGATGGGATTAACAGTAGTAAATATCTGTCTGGGGACGGGAGAGAGACACCTCTTATCAACAAGGGTGCCTGAACAAGCATATTTGTATACCTAACCCTTAACTGTACCCCACAATATCATAATAAAAATGTTGATTATAAAAAAAAGAAAGAAACACAACTAGAAATAGATAAAGCACTTCCCTCAAAAAATAAAGAATAAATTTATAAAATATTACACAATTCATATATTCCCTTCCCTCCACCACCTTTTCATAGCACTTATTAAATTCCTGAGTTGAAAGTGATTGAACATAGACATTATTTTTCTCTCTCCCCTGGTCAGATGTCCCAAGATATGTGTCTTTCCCCCAGAGCACTGCTTCTAACCCTAATGACCTGAGGCATCAGTTGATTTTATCTAACCTGAAAGCATGTTTATGCATATCTACTATTTTTCTGATATAAATTGCTTAACTTGTAAAATATATATACAAGGATTTTATTATAGTTTTAAAAAATGATAGTTTTAATTAAGGTTGACTTTCCAGCAAATATATTAGAATGATACAATATTAACATTTTTTTTTTTCAGTTGGAGTCTCACTCCATCGCCTAGACTGGAGTGCAGTGGCATGATCACAGCTCACTGCAGCCTAGACCTACTGGGCTCCGACGATCCTCCCGCCTCAGCCTTCCAAGTAGCTGAAACTTCAGGTGCGCGCTACCACGCCCAGCTAATTTTTTATTTTTATTGTGAGATGAGGTCTCGCCAAGTTGCCCAGGCAGGTCTTGAACCCGCAGGCATAGGCAATCCACTCACCTCAGCCTCCCAAAGCGCTGAGATTACAGGCTGAGCCACCGAGCCTGGCTATTATTAGCATATTTTAAAATGCTTTAAATATATTTCAGGATTATGGATCCACCATAGGACATAAGAAAAATTAGAATTCTAGGAGGCTGAAATCAAAGAAGCAATCAGTGTTCCCATAAAAAGGCAAGATCTGTGAATTAATCCAAGAATCACCAGACCACTGACATCACTCACCATGGCCTGTTTTATGTGACAGTATTAAGCAAAATACACACGCCGTCAAAATATAGAGCAGTGAAATTACAGAAAAGATGAAGGAAACAATTATTCACTGGCTACTCATTTTCAAGTACTTTCATCATTTATTACTTCTGTCAGAAAACAATTCCTGAGTGTCCATGTAAGACAAAATAGATGGAAAAGGAGTGATCCAGAGTGATAGAAGAATAAGGAATAAACTTCCACCAAAAGCAGGAAAAGTGACTTCCAAGAAAGGAAAAGAGCTCTATAGACCCAAATGTGGTGGAAACATTAAGATGGGAACCAAAACATGAATGCCAGTCATTAGGTTTAGCAATAAGGAAATGAGTAATGGGCCAGATTACAGGCTCATGCCTGTAATACCAGCACTTTGGGAGGCTGAGGTGAGAGAAAGACTCGAACCAAGGAATTTGAGACCAGCCTGGGCAATGCAGCGAGATCCTGTCTCTAACTTTAAAAAAGTGAGGGCACAAGCCACATGCATACTAAGGAAAAGGAGAAAGTGTACTGGCAACTCTTTCAAGTTTTGCATTCATTCACTGTTGCCACCATGAATGTGTGAGATGACTGTCGCACACACGTAGAGAGTGGGTCTGAAAACTAAATAAGATGCTTGTGTCAGACACCCCTGACCACTGCAAATTCTCTCAGCTGCATCCCTCATTCCAGCTGCTGCTGCAGCCACCAGTCCTGAGCAGGCTTCAACCAGCTTCACTCAACCTGACAGCATCCTGTGCATCTGACCTTGGGCAGGTGCTAAGCACCCTTCACTTCTCTGAAAACGTGATGCACGTGGCACTCCCATATTCACAATCCAGAAGTGCAAGGGAATCAGTGCCTGAGAGGCCATCCTCGACTGATTTAGGGCAGAAGCCAGAGATACATATTTCCCCCACTTCTTCATTCTTTGGGCAAAGAGTTCAGTGATGCATTTCAGAAGGCCTCCCAGAAGTCTTACACATGAAGCACTGATCCCTCATCATGATAGACAACAGGACAACCTATTTTTGTATTGGCTTGTCTTTCTTCCCTGTCTCACCACCCCTTTTCATCACTCCTGATCCTAAATGAATGTCTTTACCTGCAAGCCTTTGTCTCAGGCTCTCTGTTCTAGAGAGCTCTGAGCAAGACACTGCCAGGGATAAATACCTAATGAGCATACAGAGACCCAAATCAACATCTATATGATTCAAAACCTCGTGCTCTTTTTTCTACATGATATTAAATTTGATTAAGAAAATCACTTTAGGGGCCACGCATAGTGGCTCACATCTGTAATCTCAGCACTTTGGGAGGCCAAGGTGGAAAGATTGCTTGAGACCAGGAGTTTGAGACCAGCCTGGGAAGCATAGGGAAACCTCATCTCTACAAAAAAAAATTAGACAAGCATGATAGCACACATCCATAGTCCTAGCTACTTGGGAGACTGAGGTGGAAGAATCACCTGAGCCCAGAAAGTCAAGGCTGGGGTGAGCCATGATTGTGCTGCTGCATTCCAGCCTGCACAACAGAATGAGACTCTGACTCAAAAACCAAAAAGAAAGAAAATTAATTTAGTTTCTGGTAAAAACAAAAAATGTTTTAATGTTATTGAAGAGCAGCAGCTTTCATGTTTGTGAAAAATTGTAAGGCCATGTGGGATACTGATATTATGACATATACATATATTGGTGTTTGTCCGCGGTTACTGGTTCCTTACTCCCATAGCCCTTGTGACAGTCTTTGTTAGGATGTTGAGGCACCTTGGGTCTCAGGAAACAGAATCTTTCTCTCTGACCTTCCCCTTCCTTCCTTTCACCAACCCAAGGCAGTACTCTAATCTGATTGTGGGTTATATGACCCCTATTTCAAAGGGGTCCTGCCCCATACCCTGGAGGAAGGAATGTTGCACAGAGATGACAAAAAAATATCTGGACAGGCCTTACTGCGTTTCCCCATTAAGCCTATTAGTATTAGAGTATACCCTCTTTTTCCAGTCACATTTCTACATGGTTGTCAATAACGTCTGCTCAATGAAGGCTCCATAGAAGGTCCCAGAGGACTGGGTGTGGAGAGCTTCTGGATGGCTGAGCACCTGAAGATGTCTGGAGGGTGGCATGCCTGGGAACAGCAAGGAAACTCCACGCATCTTTTACCACACCTCATACTACGTACCCCTTCATCTGTAGCCTTTGTAATAGCCTCTATAATAAGCCAGAAAACGTAAGCATTTCCTTCCGGTCTGTGAGCTGCTCTACCAAATGATTCAAACCCAAAAAGTTGTGGGAAGCTAGTCAATGGGGAGTTCTGGAGGCTTGGATTTACAATGTAGTGACTCCCACTTGGTGTGGGGGAGAGCAGTCTTAGGGACTGAGCCCTCTACATGTGGGATCTCACACTATTTCAAGATAATGTCAGAATTGAACTGAAAGACACCCAGCTGGTGTCTACTGCTGAATTGATTGCTTGCTTGGGAGTGGGGAGAAATCTCCATCCCTCACAAACACATTTGGTACAGAAGGCTTTTGTGCTGTTGTTAGTGGTGGTGTCAATGCAGAGGAAACACACAGTGTTCATTTGAGTTTTTCCCTTTCAGGGACATAATTTTCCTCAACCCATGGGACATCATTTGTGCCATGATCTAATGAAAAGCCCCCAGGAGTGTCATGTGACGGCCCTGCTCCATTTCTTTTCTCCTCCCTAACTGCACCCCTCCTGCCTTCCAGTTGCCTTACGTTCTTAAATATACAAAAGAAAAACACAAGGAAATAGTTGAGTTATAGTGTGGGGCTTTCAATTAGTGACTTCTTATCTAGTTTATGAAATATAAGCAGAAAATGAACTAAACTTTTCTTATTTGAGCACAACTGGGGTGTGCTGGGGCCAGCTCGCACCAGTTCCAAGAACTATTTGTTCTCACCTCTTTCCAACCTGCAGTCAATAATGCCAAGATGGTACCTTGAACTCTGCACTGTGTGTATGTTAGTTTCTATAACAAATTACCACAGGCCAGCTGCAGTGGCTCACAACTATAATCCTAACACTTTGAGAAGCTGAGGCAGGAGGACTGCTTGAGCCCAGGAGTTTAAGACCAGCCTGGGTGACATAGTGAGACCTTGTCTCTACAAAAAAATAAAAAAGCTAGTTGTGGTGGCGTGCACCTGTAGTCCCAGCTACTCAGGCTGAGACAGAAGGATTGCCTGATCCTAGGAGGTCAAGGTAAAGGCTGAAGTGAACCGTGATTGTGCACTCTAGTCTAGGCAAACAGAGTGAGACCCTGACTCAAAAAAGAAAGAAAGAGAGAAAGAGAGAGAAAGAAATTATCACAAAAGTAGTCACTTAAAGCAACAAAAATATATTACCTTCCAATTCTGTAGGTTAGAAGTCTGTTATAGTTCTCAATGGGCTGAATTCCATTCTGGAAGCTATAGGAAAATCACTTTCAATAGCTCTTCCAACTTCTGGGGGCAGCCCCCATTCCCAGACTCATGACCCCCTTTCCCCACTTTCTTCTTTCTTTTTTAAAATTTATTTTTGAGTGGGAGTCTCATTCTGTCACCCAGTCTGGAGTGCAGTGGCACACTCATGGCCACTGCACTCCTCAGGCAATCCTTCCACCTCAGTCTTCCAAGTAGCTGGAACTACAGGTGCACGCCAGCATGCCCAGCTAATTTTTTGATTTGTAGAGACAAGGTCTCATCATGTTGCCTAGGCTAGTCTCAAACCCCTGGACTCAGGCAATCCTCTCACCTCAGTCTCCCAAAGTGCTGGGGTTACAGGCATGAGTCACCATGCCTAGCAATCATTTCCCCACTTTCAAAACCAGCAACATTGCACTTCCTTGGCCAGTCTTCCATAGTCACACCTCCCTCTGACATTCCTCTGAAGCTTCCCTCTAGAACTTCTAAGGACCATTCTGATTCTATCAGGTCTGCCTAGATAATCCAGGATAATCTCTCTATTTTAAAGTCAGCTGACTAGCAACATTAATTTCATCTGCAACTTTACTTCTCTTTTGCCTTTAGCCTAATATACTCTCAGGTTCCAGAGATTAGAACATGAATGGGCATCTTTAGGGAAAGATTCAACAGAGGGAATATTAAACATCATAGAAATTGGCAAATGCTACAAGTCAGGATTTTTTTCCCCTGAATAGCTGGATTTTTAAAAAACATTTGCCAGCACACAACTGCCTACTAGTAATTAGGAGAGAAAATTAGACAAATGTCATACCAAAATTACAGGACTAAGGCAATTTAACAGGATCCTTCCTCTGTTTCTTTTTTTTTTTTTTTTTTTAATGGAGGTGTGGGTCGCTAGGCAGGGACAGAACCCATGCCACGCATCCATAGTAGGCTCACAAAGGCGATGGGCATCAGCGGCATCTCGGAGCAGGAGGATTCAGTGCTGTTCCATTGTGGCACAGGCCAGAGTGATGATTCTGACATTTGGGATGATACAGCATTGATACAAGCTTATGATAAAGCCGTGGCTTCATTTAAGCATGCTCTAAAGAATGGTGACATTTGTGAGACTTCAGATAAGCCAAAAAACACACCTAAAAGAAAACCTGCTAAAAATAAAAGCCAAAAAAGGAATACTCCAACTCCCTTGAAACAGTGGAAAGTTGGTGACAGATGTTCTGCCATTTAGTCAGAAGACAGCTGCATTTACCCAGCTACCATTGCTTCCATTGATTTTAAGACAGAAACCTGTGTTGTGGTTTACTCTGGATATGGAAACAGAGAGGAGCAAAATCTGTCTGATCTACTTTCCCCAACCTCTGAAGTAACTAACAACATTGAACAGAATGCTCAAGAGAATGAAAATGAAAGTCAAGTTTCAAAGAAGAAAGTGAGAACTCCAAGTCTCCTGGAAATAAACCAAATAACATCAAGTCTAAAGCTATTCCATGGAACTCTTTTCTCCCTCCGCCACCCTCCATCCCTGGGTCAGGACTGGGACCAGGAAAGCCAGGTCTAAAATTCAACCACCACCACCACGACTACCATTGCCACCACCACCTTCCTTCCCGTCATGCTGGCTGCCTCCATTTCCTTCTGGACCACCAATAATTCCCCCACCACTTCCCATATATCCAGATTCTCTTGATGATGCTGATGATTTGGGAAGTATGTTAATCTCTTGTACATGAGTGGCTATTATACTGGTTATTATATGGGTTTCAGACAAAGTCAAAAAGAAGGAAGGTGTTCACATTCCAATTAAGGAGAAATACAGGGGATAGAGCAATAAGTTAAATGATACCACCAACGAAACAAAATGAGCAGACACATCCAGACTATGAAATGCTGTGAAGATAATTGGCCTCATTTCTTCAAAATATCAGTGTTGGGAAAGAAACAAGGAGATGGAATGGGTAAATATGCTAGATTAAAAGTTCCATTAAGAAATAAAATAACCAAATGCAACGTGGACTCTTTGGTGGGACCCAAAGATGGTTGGAAAAGCCATTTGTAAATAACATGGGGGCGGGGGGTTGAGAAAATTTGAATGTGGACTAGATTTTGAACAATGTTAGATAAATATTGCTATTTTTGTCATTTGTGAGAAGGATGTTGTAGTTTATACAAGAGTGTCTTAATTTGCACACTGAAGCATTTAGGAATGAAGTGTTATAATGTCTCTTAAAATGGTTTAGCAAAACGTATGTGTGTGAAGCATAGATGGCAAAATGTTAATGAATCCAACTGGTGTGTATGTAGATGTTTATTATGCTATTTTTTCTGTTTATTGTATGCTTAAAAGCATATAATAAAAGATTTAATATTTTCTTTAAACAAATAAATAAAATAGAAGCAGGGTCTTACTCTGTTGCCCAGGCTGGAGTGCGGTGGCACAATCATAGCTCACTGTAACCTCAAACTCCTGGCAATCCTCCCACCTTAGCCTTCCAAAGTGTTGGAATTATAGGCATAAGCCACCATGCCCGGCCTTAATTGGCTTCTTCTAACAAAGCTGCTTTGCATTTAAGATGCTTAAATATAGTACATATGCTCCTCACTTGAAAATGAGGTTACATTTCTGATAAACCCACTAAGGTGAAAATATGCTTAATATACCTAACCTACCAAACATCACCTACCTTAGCCTCCCCTACCTTCAACGTTCTCAGAACAATTACATTAGCCTTCAGTTGGGCACAATCACTTAACATAAAGTCTATTTTATAATCAAATGTTGAATATCTCATGTCATGTATTGAAAATGATCACATACATTGATATGCATAACACTTTCACAACAATGTAAAGTAAAAAAATCAAAATCATTAAGTCAGGGACTGTTTGTAACAGAGGAGGATAAATGCCTCTTTGACTCGTTTAAAACAAATAGTTTGCAATGTATCTTCACTTATGCTGGAGGTCTGAAAACCTTGTGTAGTGTTAATTCCTTTCTTCTTCTGGCTAGAAACAGAGAAAGGTTAGAGCATACAAGATGCTGCCTTTTAAGATTAAAAAACAACAGCAGGGGAAGAGACCTGAGACAGATTTTTCCAGATGCTATTTGTCATTCACAGAACATAAAAGATTCTTTCAATATCAGGCATGGATTAACTCAGTATCATTTTCAACCTAGGAGAGACAGCCTACATAGCAAGACTTTAATTCACCGAGTCATCATACAAATCAGAGAGGGAGGAGCATTATTATAGCATGCTATGTAGGCAGGCGTTGCTTTAGCAAACCTGGGGGAAATGTAAATCATATCACTTCTTAGACTTACACCTCTGATGTCAAAGGCAATCACCTTATCCATATGTTGAAATCAATGATATCTGCATTAAAAGATTACTTAATCAGATTTGTTTCATTTTGTTTTGTTTTTAGAGATTGGATCTTGCTCTGTCACCCAGACTAGGGTGCAGGAACGTGATCATATCTCACTGCAGCCTCAAGTCCCTAGACTCAAGTGATCCTTCTGCCTCGGCCTCCTGAGTAGCTGGGACTACAGGCACACACCACCACGCCCAGCTTTTCCGATTGTTGGTAGTCAGATGAGCATTTATCAAATAGTTCTTTTTTTCCTGTAAGTTTTATGTAATATGACTTTTAGAATTTTTTCATTAACGTTTTTGAAGGAAGGGAAAAAAGGATTCCAAGGTTTATAAAAATAACAGCTAACATTAAGTAATGCTTATTCTGCCAGGAGACATACTGAGCCCCTTACACCCGAGATCTCATTGAATGCTAAAGACATGAGACCAGACAAAAAGATAGCATTTATTGAAAAGGTCCAGTTTCCCCTTTGGGGCATCCCAATGACAAAAGGTCAGGCAAAGAAAGGGGCACTGGCAAGAGACCCCGCAGAAAAGCCAGCGATGTCAAAGGGGAATGAACACAATATGGTGTTCCAGAGAACAAGGGGGGAAAGTGTTTCAAAGAGAAGCTGTGTCAATTGTCACTGTCAGGTCAACGTGAGTACTGATTATTGACTTGGATTAACAACACTGAGGCCACTGATGACCTTAACAGAAGCAATTTTAGTGGAGTGGTAAGGGTAAAACTCATCAGAGTGGGTTAACATATTTGAAAGAAGTACGATTCAGTAGAATTTTGTTTTAACTTTTTCTTTTCTTTTACTGTTTTTCTTTCTTGCCTTCTTTCTTACCTTTTTCTTTTCTCTTCCTTCCTTCCCTCCTTTCTTTCCTTCCTTCCTTTCTAGCACTACCATAGTTTGGTTGTTTGCCCCTTCCCAAACCTCATGTTGAAATTTGGTCCCCACTGGCACAGTAGCATGGGCCTGTAATCCCAGCTATTCAGGAGGGTGAGGCTGGAGGATTGTTTGAGACTAGGAGTTCAAGCCAGCATTGTCCTAGGATCGTGCCTATGAATAGTCTTTGTGTTCCAACCTGGGCAACAGAGTAAGACTCCTTCTCTGAAGTTTACTATGGGGACAGAGACCTGAGGAATGGCTCAATGTAGTCCTCTGGAGTTTTCACTCCATTATCTCCCACAAGATCTGGCTGCTAAGAGCCTGGCACCTCCCTCCCCTCTCTCACTATGTTTTCTCTGCACACACCAGTTCCCATTCATCTTCTGCCACGACTGGAAGCTGCCTGAGGCTTTCCCCAGATACCCAATCTTCCAGTCAGCAGAATTGTAAGCCAAATAAACCTTTTTCCTTATGAATTACCCAGCTCAGGTATTTATTTACATTAGTACAGAGCAAGACAAGTAGTAAGTTGGAAGCATTGATAAATTCCAAAACCTGCAACTTTTCAAATACTCATAAATGCTAACTAAGGACATCCATATTTAAATGACAATTTGATTCTACTGCCATTGTAGTTTTTTCCTTTTTTTTTTTTTTTTTTAGACAGGGTCTCACTCTGTCACTCAGGCAGGAGTGCAGTGGTATTGGTATGATCATAGCTGCCTCAACTTCCTGGGCTCAAGCGATCCTCCACCTCACCCTCCCAATTAGCTGTGACTACAGGTTCGTGCCTAGCAATTTTTCTTATTTTTTGTAGAGGGGGTCTCACTATGTTGCCCAGCCTGGTCTCAAACTCCTGGCCTCAATCAACCCTCCTGTTTTGGCCTCTCAAAGTGCTAGGATTATAAGCATGAGCCGTTGTACTTAGTCCCCTATTGCAGTTTCTTAAATAGAGTAAAAGAAAGTCGTTTCTTTTTAAGATGTATATTTTACGGCAAACTTAACATTTATTCTTACATTGCCAAGTCTAAGAATAGACACTGAACACAAAAAGGATGCTATTCTAAGGTTTAGAATTCATACAATTATCCCCAGTACTAGAAAATGCTATTATTTCAATTTTGAGGTCTCACTGTCACTCTGGCTGGAGTTCAGTGGCACAATCATGGCTCACTCTGGCCTTGACCTCCTGGACTCAGGTGATCCTTCTGCCTCAGCCTTCTAAGTAGCTGGAACTACAGGCACACACCACATTTAGCTAACTTTTTTTGTAGAGATAAGGTGTTTCCCATGCTGGTCTCAATTTTCTGGGCTCCAGTAATCCTCCTACCAAGGCCTTCTTAAATGCTGTGATTACAGATGTGAGCCACCATGCCTGGCCTCTAATTTCTTAATATAGCATTTATTTAGAATTGCTTAATAAAATTATTTTCGATTACCTTACACACTATTTCTTCACAAAATTCCAAACTTTAAGGTTAGTAATTTGTACAAGTGTCTAGAGTAATTCTCAACAGAGGTAGCAATGGGACAGTTTTGCCCACCAGAGGACATCTGGTAATGTTTAGACATTTTTTTTCCCCCACAGCCTGGGGGAAGGGAGGGAAAGAGTGCTTCTGGTCTATAATGGTAGAGGCTTGGTCAGGTGTTAAACATGCTAAAATAAAAAGACAAGTGGCAAGGTTGAGAAACACTGCTTGGAAGTTCAAAGTCCAAGTATGCATCACACACAGAAGTTACAAGTATGGAGCATCTAGTAACTGAAAAGCACTCAACTCATTCTAATTCAGGACTGCCTGGATTCAAATACCACCACTTCACAGAATGAATTCAAGTAATTTAATTAATCTGGATTTAAAATTTTCTAAAAGTGTGAGATGATCTATTTAATTCAAATGCTTAGTTCAGTTCCTGACATATAAAATATGCTACTTTGTAAACATGTGTATACTTATATATCCAACATAATTCCAATTTCACAGTCCACTTAAAAAAAGAATCCTTCAACATATTCTCCACCTTGAAATTGCTAATATACTCCCTGGTCCTTAAACACCTGTCAGGACTCAACAGCAGAAATTCTCAACATCTCCTGACCACTAACTCCATAGCTAGCCATGACAGACTTAGATTTCAACTTCAATCCTTAGGTCCACACCAACTGATAACCTTTAAAATATTTAAGAGATTTTAGAAACTGCACACACTGGCCAGGTGCAGTGGCTCATGCCTGTCATCCCAGCACTCTGGGAGGTGGACGTGAGAGGATTGCCTGAGCCCAGGGGTTCAAGATCAGCCTGGGCAACTTGGCAAGACTTCGTCTCTATAAATCAAAAAATTAGCCAGGCGTGGTGGCACGTGCCTGTAGTTCCAGCTATTTGGAAGACTGAGGTGGAAGGATCACCTGAGCACAGCAGGTCAAGGCTGCAGTGGCCGTGTCCAGCCTGAGTGACAGAGTGAGACTCCGACTCAGAAAAAAAGAAACTGTACATACGTCAACACCAGCCAGTAATAGAAATCCAGAAGGCTCTGTTTTGCCAATGTCACACAGGCTTGAGTATTCCTCCCAACCTATCTTGGTATTCCTTCATTTCTGTTGTCAAATATGCTCTAGTGAAGGTACCAACAGCCTATACACAAAATAAGTGCCATATTTTCAAATTATATAAATACACAGAAATTCAAGAAATTCTAATAGTTTATCCCCTATAGCCTAGTTATAAAGTTCAGAGCATACTTTCAGCAGTGAAGAATGACACATATCAAGTTTCAGGTATTTATTAATCAGTGGAATCCCCAACACAATACATCATCGTGATTTCATGCATTTAGAGGAGAAATATTTCCTGGTTAAGTGGAAAATTGTGCGGATGGCTTCTGGAAGACCTTCATTCTAAGCAGCTTTATAGTGAAACATTTCATTCAGAACTCTGGACCCTCTTTCTTCAGTTTGCTGTAATCCACATTCACTGAGTAGAACTTGGAAAAGAAAAAAGATGCTTTAAATAATCTATAAAATGCAGAGAGATAACACAAAAGTTTTGGACTTTCTATTCAGTTTTCTATAATAACAATTATGACATAAAATTTTTAAAGAATATACAACAATGTAAAAGTTATTCACAGAACTTCAATGATGGTTTTGGTGAGGAAAAAATTTTCAATTTATCTCATAACAGCACTGTTAGTAGTTTCAGTTCACATCAATTTAAAAAGCTTCTATTTCAAAGAAAATAATTAAGAATTCCTTCTGATATATACTTTTAATTTTGTAAGTTTTTATTTTGACTCCACTAAGTACATGAACGAATCTCCAACAAAACAGGAATAACAAGAATTACCATTCCTACTTGGTGGATGAAGGGCATAGAATTTAGACACAAAGATCTTGCATACACAGTGGCTACTACCCTAGGGTAACATTTATCTTGTGATTTATGTAGTTTTTCAACACAACCTGCTTGTCTCAATGGCTTTTCTATTTTCTTTCTCTCACTTAAATGTTCCTTAATTTCCAACCCAAACTGTATCAATATCAAAGTGATACTTTACCACCTCTGGTAATAGTTTTTAAATAATACTGCTTTTTGTATGTTTAAAATGTCCAAGAATTTCTTTATATTCAATTAAAATTGATTTAGGAGTAAATCTTATTGTGATTGTATTAAAAAAAAGAAAAAAAGGCTGGGCTCAGTGGCTCAGCCTGTAATTCCAGCATTTTGGGAGGCCAAGGTGAGTGGATTGCCTGAACCCGCGGGTTCAAGACCCACCCAGGCAAATTGGTTTGACCTCATCTCTACAATAAATCAAAAATTAGCCAGGCGTGGTAGCATGCGCCTGTAGTTCCAGCTACTTGGAAGGCTGAGGCGGAAGGATCACCGGAGCCCAGCAGGTCGAGGCTGCAGTGGCCGGAAGCGTGCCACTGCACTCCAGTCTAGGCAACAGAGTGAGACTCCAACTCAAAAAAAAAAACAAAAACAAAACACTGCCACCTACTCCCAATGACTTTTTAAAAAATTACTCATATTTGAAACTGGTCCAGAGTTTCTACTGAGGAAACATTAAGATTTGCACATAAGCCCAAATAAAGTCAAAATCTCAGGTTTACTGATTCTTGTGCCAAAGAATACAGAAGAGGTTGTGCTATAATCACATGAAGACTCCGTATCTCCAACAGAACCAGAACTGCAGAACCAAACATAAACACTTTCTTCAGGGTTTTTAAGCATGAGCCTCACAAATCTATATCCATTATTTCTTCAAAAGCTTTTCTTTATTTCTACAATTAATCTAAACAATGAGACTTTAAAAAAATAAAGAAACGAATTGAGCTATCCTCTCACATATTAACAAAATACTAGGAAGAATATTCACAGACGGGTCTGCAGGCAGGTATATGTTAAGAAGAGGAAAATAAACGTTTGTTAGGCTCACGCCAGGCACTGGGCTAGATGCATAATGTGTATCTTAATTATAACCCTTCTCATTCTTTATAAAAGCAGGAAATGACAAACGAGCTACATGACTTGCCAAATGCTGAACAAAAGCATCAAGCCCTACACCCACGCACAGTGAACAGCGCATGGCATATATGACAATCATCTAAGCAGTCTTCTGATCTGATCTATTTGCTTCTCTCTCTAGAAGTCATTTTAAAAATGGCTTTTCAACTTCTGTGCCCATTCTTTTTCTTAATTTAATGTCTCTGAAACAAAAGCTGGGCAGGCATGCTCTATCCTGATCCCAGCTGGGGACATTTCATTCAGCTGAGAAGTGTGGCTGGGTCGCTAATGACCAAATCTTATTTCAGTTCTATCTCTTGTTGTTTGTATTCATTAGCATTTGCTAAATTATAATATGGCAACAAATAACCCTCTACTATAGGCTGAGAAGTTTTATGTCCTCCCCAAATTCCTGTCATAACCCCAAAACCCAATGTGATGGTATCTGGATAAAAAGCCTTTGAGATATAATTAGGTCATGAAGGCAGAGCCCTCAAAAGAAGGGACTTGAGAGAGCTCACTTCCTCTTGCTTCCTACCTGATGAGAACACAACCTGGAGGAGGACCCTCATTAGGAAGAGAACTGGTTGGCACCTTGATCTTGAACTTCCAGCAACCAGAACTGTGAGCAATGAATTTGTTCTTTAAGCTACCCCATGTATGGTCTCTTATTACAGTGGTCTGAACTAAGACACTCTCAAACCTGAGTGGCTTAAATAATAAAGGTCTGTTTTTCACTCACACTGAGTGCCATTTGTAAGGTGACTCATTCTAGCTCTAAACTGACTTGAGTGCCTCACCTGTCGGTCTCATGAGAGACAGAAAAGCACAATGGAGGCAGACACTGTTTCCCCCTACTCACAAATGGTCAGAGCAAGTCACATGGCCAAATCTGCCATCAGTGGGCATCACTTGCTGCTCTCACCTGGGAGAAAAATTCTCCCAGGAGAGAGCAGCAAATGCTGGAGCAAGGAATCTAGTCTACCACACTGTTTGGGTCTAGAAGCAGGAGCAAGTGGGCTTCATTTACTCCAGGTTCCCATGTTTCTGGATTTGGCTCTTTTCTATTTCTGCCATTATGACTCTTCATCTTTCCAGACTCCAGTATCAGTGTCACAGCTATTCACGGCCTCATCTATATCACACACTTTAAGTTTCTGTTGCAGCAACATCCCATCTCCAGTTCACGTGGCTTTTCTGGCATGTATTATCATATTCCAGGACATTAGTAACTGACTGCATTATCAGAATCATCTGTTACACCTTTTTACCTACACACACCCAGTCTCCAATATGCTCTTGAGTGTTTGTTTACTTTTTAAAAGTTCTTGGATGCGGAATCATTTCCTCTGGGATGAACTTAACAGAAACAAATTCATAAGACAGCTTTGGAAGGCAAAGGCAAAAGGATTACTCAATGCCAAGAGTTTGTAAAATCCAAATTCTACAAAAAAATGTTTTTTACATTAGCCAGGCCTGGTAGCATGTACCCACAGTCCTAGCTACTAAGGAGGCTGAGGCAGAAGGATCACTTGAGCCCAGGAGTTTGAGGCTGCAGTTAGCTATGATCATGCCACTGCCCTTTCCTGGCCAACATAGCAAGACCCTGACTTCAAAAATAAAAAAAAAAACCTCATAGGACAGAAAAATAAATCAGGATGCCTGTCAATCATTTTTTCAGGCAAGATGTAACACACAGATCAGATGTCTGTTTCAGCTTGGCCAAGCCATTTTTATCTGCATCTTGTAGGGAGATCCAATTAAGATTAAAAAGGCAAATTATAAACAGGTTAAGTAGAAAGTCTGAAATCAGCAAAAGGGCAATTTTTTTTTTTTTTTTTTTGAGTTGGAGTCTCACTCTGTCGCCCAGACTGGAGTGCAGTGGCCGCTCCCGGTCACCGCAGCCTTGACCTGCTGGGCTCCGGTGATCCTTCCGCCTCAGCCTTCCAAGTAGCCGGAATTACAGGCATGCGCTACCATGCACGGCTGATTTTTTGATTTATTGTAGAGATAAGGTCTTGCTGCCCAGGTGCATCTCGAACCCACGGACTCAGGCAATCCACTCACCTCAGCCTCCCAAAGGTGCGGGATTATAGGCTGAGCCACCGAGCCCGGCTAGGGGCAATCTTAAAAGTTATTATCATTGGTAATGATAATATCCACCTCCACCAAAAACATGTACCTATTAAGGGGTCCTGGACACATGCTGGTCAGAGCACTCTTCTTGAGAGTGCTAAAGCAAACTGCTAGTTCTTTTGATGAAGCAGCTTGGTGTTGTGCAAAGTGCATGGGTGAGTTATACACTTAAATAGGTAAATCGTATGGCATGTGAATCATACCATAATAAAGCTGCCCTTGTTTCTGAAATTATGTAGGTCTTTGAATGCAAAATTTTTTACAAGCAAGGAAGATTATGTTTGGGGAAGCAATAAATGTTCTCAGTCTCCACAACAAACCAAATGAATCCAAATCCCTGTGGATAAAGGTGAAGAATTTGTGTTTTAGCAAGCTATATGTACAATGAAGTTTGAGGACCACTGCACTAGACTATCCAAGAACTAAGAAAATGGCAATGATAGCTATACTCTTTTTCCTTCTTAAATCTTGGACTATCAATAAGAGCCCTAAAAAAAAAAAAATGCCATCTTAATTTCACAAAACTGTCCAGCAGCTCTCTGAAGTTCATTAGTATGGAATTTTACCTGTACATAAGAAAAACCATCCATGACAAAATTTATTACAATATACTTTCCAACAATTTTGAAATGATTTTGTAGTTTACCTTGTATTGATCATTGGGACCCAGTTTGTTCCAGGGCTCTGGGTTATTCTTTCTGTCCCAACTAAAAGAAGCAAAACATTATGACTGTTATAGTAATAAAACACTATTTCAAACAGTGTTTTGTACTTCTTAAGAAGCCAATATTTTGAATAGATCAATCGCATTTTCTATTAGATGAAGTATGGGGTTATTTTCATGACAAAGTTGAAACAGAGATAGGATTTATCATAAGCAATCCCATGTACTCAATTAGAATAAAAGGCAGAACACAGGGCATCTTGGGGCAGTTGTTCTTGTCTCTATCCCTAACACAAGAGACTTTATACCTGGCTTTTACAGAAGCTTTCTATTGCATCAATAAAGTGATATTCAGAAAACTGCATACAATAGTGCTGAATCAATCCTTTCTTTATCTATTGTTTTCCAACTGCAAAAAGAAACATTATCTATTATGGAAATGCAGGCAAAAAGCATTTACATGTGTCAACAACATGATTTAGTATTTTATAAAAACAATTATTATTATATCTGTCCTCAAAACACTTGGTCTGAGCAGTTTGACTTTACAGATGAGAAAATCAGACTCAGAGATACTGGCTTATTTCCTAAGCCAGAAAAAGTCAATGACAACAGATTGGAGAGTTGAACTTGTTGGATGACTGTAAAAGTCAGGTTCTTTTTAAGACTTGATGTTACCTCCCTAGGAGGACTGTGGCTCCTAAACCGCCTGATAAGCCCTCACAGCTTTCAAACACATGTAAGTACTTACCTAACATCTGGATTGAACATCGCCAGACGCATGAGATACAGTGCAGCTCCAGTACCTCCAGCTCCAATAAATATAAAGAGGGGGATCAACTAGACCCAAGATAGAAAGAATTCGTAGTCAAGAGCCGCCTTCAAATACCCAGATGCTGACCAGAGAGGGGCTACTGTAGTTTCTACCCACTTGGTTTGCAAGTCTCAAACTGTTACTTTGCTATTTTGTCTTAAAATTTAAATAAAGGCAGACATTCCATTGAAGTAAGGTTGCTTACAACTGTATTCTAAAGAAAGACATGGAATTTGCAAAGGATGTTAAGATGATTCTGGTTTCAAGTATCTGCTTTTTTAAGGTGGAACACATTCCACGCGAACTTTTAAAATCCCAGAAAATAGATGACATCTTTTTCACATAATATTTATACTTCATCCCATTAAATATTCTGGCTTCCTTTATCATGAGATTTGAAAAAAGTTACTTGCAAATTATTTACGCGTACCTCCCATGATGTCTGAAACTCTCTGTGAACTAAGGATTCTGAATACGCAAATCAACAAACATGTCTGCTACGAATACGGGCTTTAGACACGATCTCTGCGAATGGACTGCTCGCAGCATATTCAGAGAGCTGTGCTTAAGGGCCCAGAGTTTTAGGTACAAAGCACTTTGAAGTGCTGAGGAGAAGTGAGATGCAAGGAAGAGCTCGGCTGCAATTAAGTCCTGCACTGCCAATATCCTCCATTTGCAAAGACGTCCTGACGACGTGGGGAGCCAAAGATCACGGGCCTCTCGTATTTGCCACAAGGCCTGGAGGTGCAATGCGGTGGGTTCAAGAGCCTCAGAAGACGGCGCCGCGGATGGGGACCTTGACCTTGACCTCCGCGGGTCTCTACCCCACACGGCGCACACCTCTCCCCTGGGACTCACCAATCCTCCAGAGAGCGCGGACATAGGTGGTCCCGACGTCTACCCTCCTCCCTCGCAAGGAGTCCCTCGCCTTCCGCCCGCCTGCCAAGCCCCCACGACGCAATGCACAGGTCACATCTCAAGAGGGCGACACGCAGAGAGACAGGGTCCAGCCCCGGGGACAGCAAGAGGCCGCGAAAAGAGGACGCTCCCTGGGGACGTACTGCGATATGGGACGGACAAGGGCGGGTTACCGAGCGGAAGAGGGGTCGCCAACTTACGCTCGGGTGCTTCTTGGCCTGAAGGAGGATCTGGCGGAGCATGGCTGCAGCGGAGGTCCTCTGTGCAAAGGAAGAGAAGGACAAACACGCCGGCCGGACCCGGCAACAACTTATCACCTCACTGAGAATCAGCGGACGTCCTAAGTCACCCAGGACCTTCTACCTGAAGGACCCTTGGCCCGGAGGGCAGCCTGCGGCAGCAGGACCCGGATGCGGCTGTCCTCCACAGTGCCTGCTGTGATCCACCGCCTCACTCTCCCGCCCTCAGTTGGCCCGACTGTCACCCCCTCTCTTCGTAGTACAGCAGACTTTGGTCCTGTGCTGTGTATATTTCTGAGCGGTCATTTTTGGCGTCCAAACTAGGACCCTTCGATGAGCCAGACAGGCACCTTCCAAGGAGGCCGCCTATGGAGGCGTGGGGCCGCGCACTCCGCGGTGGGGGCCCCTGAGCGCGGAGACGTGGGGGTGCGCGTGCCGGGCGCGCGCCGGCCGGTCCCGACTGCCGCAGAGGGAGCGGTGCTGCGCCTGCAGCCGCTGGGCGCCCGGCGTCTGGAGGGCAGGTCGGGTCTCCGGCTGCTAAGGTCAGCGGCTGCGGTTGAGGAAGACAGCAGCTGCTTCCTGTCGTCGGCTGCCTCTTGCAAGATGAAGTTAACATGTAGTCAGTGACTTAAAGATGGTCACAGTACTGTCAACGTGATCTCTAGACTCTCAGGTCCTGACCCTGGATCAAAAGTACATGGCCACAAAGACCTTTGCGTCACGCCACTGTCCCAATTTGCATTTTTTTAAAAACGTCTTCCTTTTTTTAAAAAAAATTAAATAGAGACGAGGTCTCGCGATGTTGTCCAGTCAGGTCTCGAACTCTTGACCTCAAGCGATCCTCTCTGCTCGGCCTCCCAGTGTGCTGGGATTAAAGACGTGAGCCATCGCCCCCCGCCCCGAATGGCATGCTTAACATGTATGTTCATTTGTCGTGTTCGCACACGTAATCTTTTCCACTACCTGAGTCCTTTTTTAATTTATCGATTTTTTTTTTAACCTTAAAGTCTCCCATAGGGCAGGCTTTATGAGGTCCTCATGAGTAGCCGAAAGCATCAGTCAAATGATCAAGCAAGTAACTGGGACCAGGAATCATGGGAGAAGGCACCTCCAAAATAGTAACTTTAGGCCTGGAGGAGGAAGGGACCAGGTGAAGACAGAGGATGCAGGGGTGCAAATCAGAGGCAGCCATGGGAAGGTATGAAACTAGAAAACCCTCTGAGGAGCTGAAGGATATCTGGTATGGATGGACTTTGAAGAGGCAGGGCAAGGTAGGCATCAGATCTGCTGGGCCAATGACCACTTACACATTGTGGATTTTATGCTGAGCTTTGGGAAGTTCAGCAAACAGACGCTGTAGTTTTACCTTGCTTTGCTTCGTCTATAAAGAATGGGTTAGAGGGGGTAAGAGTGAGTTGAGACCCATAAAGGGCCATTGCAATCATCCGTGTGAGAGAGAATGGTAGCTTGAACTAGTGTAGGGAAAATGATGGAAAAAAAAAAAAGATTCCAGAGAGATGTGGAAGGTGGCACCAACGGGGTGTGGTTGCTTGAATATCAGGGAGTGAGGAAAGGGAAGAGTCAGATAACTTCAGAGGTTCTGTTTTGACCAGCTATGTGGATGTTGACACTGATTATGGTAATAAGAACCCATAGAGGAGGATGTATAAGTACCTATGTAATTCCAAGCCCTGGACTAGAAGTATAAATTTAGGATTCAGTTTACTGATGGAAAATGAAGCCTTATGATCAAATGAGATTGCTTAGGGAGAGAAGATTGAGATAGAGAAAAGGGAGAGACAGAGGAAGGACATAGAGTTGAGGAATTCCAACATGCAATGCTTGTGAGAGAAGATAAGGCTAGCAGGCAGGAAAAGAAATAGAGGTATGTCATAAAACTTAGAGTGGTATTTTTTTTCATTCATTCAACAAGTGTTTATTAAGTAACTGTTCTGCCCTAGACACATGGAAATTATTTATGAGGCAGGCACAGCTAGCATAGCTCAAATATAGGAAGGCAAGCGTCCATAGGCAGGTGCAGGTTAGATAAATGAGGAACAGGATGGTGTCACCTTCTCGTGGGAACATAGCTCTCCTGAACATCACCCCATGGACCCGGCACACCAAACCCAACCTTGGAATCATAAAGGCAATAAGATAATAGGTAGTTACTGGAGGCACAGCACTCTAAGAGAAAATGTGATTAAACAGCAACTTTTCCCATTATCTCAAGAATTATTTGTGATATAAGCAAGCTTAAGAATTAAATGATAAAAATTGAAATGTGCTATCAATAACTTATAACCCACGTAACCGACATATTTTATCTTAGAAAATAGGTTGTCTAATCATAATTTTTGACAATATTTAAGCTTTCCTGCTAACAACAAACCTGTGGCCTTTCTCTTAAGGTACCTGTGTTCTCTCTTGAATGTGTCTTTCCTCTTAAAACTTTACTTTGGACTCGCTCTGAAATTCTTTTCTGTGGCAAAGTAAAAAACCCACAGAGCAACTATACTTCATGGCATCCAACATCACTTAGGTGTGAACAGAGAAACCTAACAGTAGTTAATGTAGATAGACTTTCAGCAAAGAAATTAGAAGGGGGATTCCTGTTCCTGCAGTATTTCATTTTCAATGTGTCAACTGAAGAATGATGAGGATCATACATATGGAGAGGAGAGCTTTTGTTTCTCATGAAGAGTTATCTGCAGGGTAGCCATTCTGATATGCTGGGAAGTGTAGCCTCCAGCCAGGTACATGAAAAGACATTTGGAGGGTAGGGCAGGGGGAACAGGAATTTATGTTGAGCAGGGTGGCCAGTATACACATTTAATAAACTGTAGGAGGAGACAGGAATATTTATGAAAAGAGAAACATGCATATGTGCAGTTAAACTTCCTGCCTCATTATGAATCCCATGTACCAAAAAATGGCAACATTAGCAGAATTCGAGAGTGGAGTTTTTAGTCCTCTGATGTCAAAATGTGAAGCAGAGGACAGTTCAACCCTTAGCACACATTTGTAGACTGGCCAGAGCCACTCTGTTATTACTAGTCTCTCATCAAGAAAGAACACTCATTGATTGTTTCATTGAAACCGCAAAAGGGAGAGTGAAAGTTGGGCAGTTGGTTGATTATCAGTGCTGGAGTCTTTTGAAAGGGCTGGAGATGTGTTTACCTACCCCTCCCATTCCATCATGGCCAAGAACTCCGTTTTCAAGGTTACTCTGGGAGTCCCTTTGCCAGGAGAAAGTTCAGTCTGTTGGGGACCTTGGGCCTTTACTTTTATTTCTCAAGTGATAACAGTTGATAGTAAAATAAATAAATAAGCTGGGTGCGGTGGCTCACACCTGTAATCCCAGCCCTTTGAGAGGTGGAGGCAAGAGGATTGCCTGAGCCCAGGGGTTCGAGACTAGTCTGGACAACTTGGCAAGACTTCATCTCTACAATAAAGTCAAAAAGCTAGCTGGGCATGGTGGCATGTGCCTGTGGTTCCAGCTACTTGAAGTGCTGAGGTGGAAGGATTGCCTGAGCACAGCAGGTCAAGGTTACAGTGGCTGTGAGCATGCTATTGCACTCCAGCCTTGGCAACAGAGTGAGACTGTGACTCAAAAAATGATGATGAAGGAAAAGGAGAAGAAAATAGGTATACAGAAATGTCATTATTGATAAGGAAGTTAAATCCAGTGACTTACATTTTTGTCATTGACCTTGTTCCTAGTGGTTACAGTAATATAGTTAATGCCTTTAGAAATGTTAACAAAGCAGGATTACAAAATACAAATTTAATTAACTATTAACCAAAATGTCAAATTTTAAAAGTTTAAATTTTGCACGTTAAGTTAGTGGAAAGAGTATATCACCTATCTTTTAGCTTGGTACAGTGGCTTAGGCCTATAATCCCAGTGCATTGGGATGCTGAGGCAGGAGGATTTCTTGAGCTTAGGAGTTCCAGGCTAGCCTAGGCAACCTAATGAGACCTCATCTACACAAAAAATAAAAAAAACTAGGTGTGGTGGTCTGCATCTATAGTCCCAGCAACCTGGGAGACTGAGGTGGAATTGCCTGAACCCAGGGGGTCAGGATTGTGGTGACCTGGGGTTATGCCACTGCACTCCATGCTGGGCAACAGAGTGAGATCCTGGCTCAAAACAAAACAAAACTACACTAAACTAAAGAAGCAGCCATGGTAGAAGAGATGATGAAAAACTCCATGTGAGCTTCAGAAGTAGGATTGTGTAGTACATTAAACTGTATACAAATATCTGCAGCCTCTCCCTAGAAGGAGATATCACTTTCCTCATAATGCCAAGGTTGATAAGATGACTTGCTTTATTAGCCAAGGGGAAGTGAGAAGTAACTTGTGCCATGCACAAGCAGAAGCTTTAAGAGCCAACATGTGCCATGTTCTCTCTTTTCCCACTGCCACAAGATCATCAATGTTCTAGATAGAGGCTGCTCCATCACTTTGGGTGTCAGGATGGGAAGTACTTGGAGCAGAGCCATTGCTGACCTGCAGTGCACATGTGTTGAACATGAAAAATAAACCTTATTTAACAACTAAATAATATTGTTGCAAGTCACCAGTTTGTTAATGTAGCATAACCTAACCTACTCTGACTAACAATGAATTTGACACTGGAAGTATGGTGGCATATTATCATAGTAAAAATCCTAAAATATATGGCATTGGATTTAGGTCCAGGCAATAGGTAACAAGGTAACTATCACCAGAGACTGGAAGGACAGCAAGCTATATAATACAGTGCTGAAACGTTTGGTGCAACACTTAATTCAATTAATTGGAAGGCAGTTGATGTCTCTAATAAACTCATGGCTTTCTATAAAATAGCAGGCAAAGAGTACGCTAGAGCATGTAACAGTTACTATTGACTACGAGGTAGTACAATAAAAAGATGAACTCAAAATAATTGGTCAAATTGCAAGCTATAATGACAGGGAATAAGACATCTAGAAATTTATGGATGTATAGAGTTGGAAGATCTTACTGATTCTCATTTTCAGCTGTATATGATAAAGGTGAAAAGGTATTTGGGCTACAAAGGTCAACTAAGACATCAAGCATGATTGCTCACACTGTAATCTCATCACTTTGAAAGGCCAAGGCCAAGGGATTGCTTGAGCCCAGAAGTTCGTGACCAAACTGGACAACATAGTGAGACCCTGTCTGTATTAAAAAGAAAAATCAAGATAATGGTCTAATCAAGAGTGTGGCCATCACTCCTTTGTTAGAATATTTTAATAAGTGTCTTCAGTAAATCCTTTCAACTGAACAATTTGGAAGTCTGGACAAGTAGACAAGTATGGAACTTTCCCACCGAAGCCTGGTAGAATTGAGGTGACTGGCATTAAGTTTAGAGAAAGGGAGAATTATGTCTCAAAAAGAATTGTGGGTGTGGCCATTGGTGCATCAAACAGAAGACAAGTAGAATAAGGACTACTAAAAGAACTATGAACCTGGGATTAAAGAGACTGTTTGAGATGTGAAGTAACAACTGAACTCCCCAATCTTCTGGAAGTAAAAACCAGCTAGAGAGACATACTTATCTGCCAAGGAGGGACTATTCTCTGATGTCCTCCTATGTGACTCTAAGGCAAGACTTCCCAGAGGGTAAACCAAAAGCCACAGAGAAGATGGACTTGAACTAATCCCAAAATGGCAAAATCAAGGCCTAGCCAAGGGATATTTCCCACTGTCAGTCAGCATCAACTTCAAACCAGTGAAGTTTCAGGACCAGTGTATACCTACTATGCCTCCCATTCTTTCTGCATAGTATCAGTAATTGTAGTTACCCAGTCCCTGTTCCACCATTGTATGTTGGGCATTGTGGGACAAATAACTTGCCTTTGTTACTTCATTGATCTCCAGATCAAGAGAAAACACATCCAGAACAAACATGGAGTCTACAGTGTCATTCATAGATCATAGACTTTGAACCAGAAATAATGACAGTATATGATTTTTAGGTTACTTCCCTTGATGAGACCATTTAGAGAGAGGAAAAGAGAGAGAGCGATGGATGATTATAATCAGAAGGACAGACTATGGTTGATTTTCTTTTTGTGCACAAACATTTAATGTCCTTCTTGAGAAAAAGATGATATTTCATCTCCCTTTTGATATAAGGCTTAGCCAGGTGACTTGATTTGGGTAATGTAGAATAAGGAGAAATACTGATAATCCAGAAAGAATTACAACTGTGGGAACTATGAAGAATTTAACAAAGACTGTGATACTGTATTGTCCTGTGCAGAATAATCAGACTTCAAAAGAGGGAGAATTTCATTTCATGTGGATGAAATAACCTGAACAAGACAGAGCGAAGGGAGAGTTCATGAAGGAAGTGCATAGTGTGTGGAAAGAATTGAAATATAAGTGTGATAGGGGCTTAAGTCGCATGGGGAGGAGTTATAGAAAACAAAACTGAAAGCCTGGACAAGATTTTTGAGAATTTTAGATTTGGGAATTTATCCTTTAGACAGTGAAGAATCACTAAAATTCTATTTATAGAATAAAACAACTGCAGACCATAAGATCTTCATACATGAATTGGAAATATGTCTCTCACCATCTCACTCTGAGACTTGTGCCTCTGGATTTCTTGTTCCTTTGTTTGATTTGATTTTGTGAATAAATTTAAAAATAAAAAGTATAAATATTAGTTGTCTAAATTCAATGTAAGTTGTGTGGTGAATAGCTCTAAAACAATTTTTTTAAACCTATGCAGTATATCAGTTCACCCAAGATAAATGTTTCTCTTGCATACTTTCCCTGATATTTCAGGCCTAGAAAATTCTAGGAGGTGTAGTGATTATGTGTTGTTATTAATGTATGACAGTAAATAAATAGCATCTGTAGAGAAAAATAATTTGATAAGAGAGTCATGGAGTATAATTATATTAATACAAATTGAACACAGAATCATATTTTTTATTCTGTTTGCATTTAGGCATTTAATTATTTTTCTAGTAGATAAATTGACAACCAGCTGTTTTACTGATAATACAAATACAAATTATACCTTCACTTGTTAATAAAGATTCTACATCTATCCTTAATCTAAGAGCAAATATGTTATTTCACCAGTATTATGGTTATTTAGGATAAACTGTATTTAATTATAAAATTTCTATTAGAAAAATGAAAACATTTTTTGTTCTGTGAAAGTTAACTTCTGTTGTTATAAATCTCAAAGCTTCACATACCATCATCAGTTTAAATTAAATACCTGAGGACTTCTGCACTAGACAGGGGTCCAGTCTCTTCCTTCTTCTCTCTCTCTCTCTCTCTCTCTTTCTTAAAAAATTAATTAATTAATTAATTAATTAAATACCTGAAACACTTTACAAAAGTCAATGAATACTAAAAAGTAGAGAGACTCTAGCAATTTTAAGTAGCGGTACTTCTTTTCACTGAAATTTCTGGTTAAATAATATTTTAGATAAATTGTGTTTAAAATATTTGAAATATACCAAACACCTAGATCTTCAAATTATAGCCCTTTTAGATTACCTATGTTTTATTCGTATACTGTGTTGTCATTGATTATCTCTCTGGAAGTTTTGTCTTTTCCATGAATCCATTCTTTCTCTCAGTCATTTGTTCATTCATGTATTTATCCATTAAACATAGGCTGAGTGCCTGCTAAGCACTGTTCATTGTGCTGAGTGAGTGCCAATATAAAATTAACACAGCGGTGTCTTCTTTCAACACTTTGTAGTCTTGTGAGGGCAGGCAGATACATAATTATTATAAAGCTTTGTGAAAAGTGCTTCAATAGATACTAGTACTGTATATGCTTAGGTTACTGGGTTTATAGTGGTACCGCTTACCAAGATCAGGAATATGAACTCATTTTTTGAAATGTTGAATCTAGGATACCTATGGAATATGCCCAATTATAGATACTCTGAAGGCAAACAGACACATCACTCTTGAGTTCAAGAGAGAAGTTTCAGCTGGACACAGTGACTTATGCCTGTAATCCCAGCACTTTGGGAGGCCAAGGTGAGAAGATCGCCTAGAAGTTTGAGACTAGCCTGGGCAACATGGCAAGACTTTGTCTCTACAACAAAATTTTTAAAAATAACCAGGTGTGGTGGTGTGTGCCTGTAGTTCCAACTACTTGGAAGACTGAGACAGAAGGATTACCTGAGCCCAGCAGGTCGAGACTGCAGTGGCCATGAGCGTGCCACTACACTTCAGTCTGGGTGAAAGTGAGACTCCAATTTAAAAAAAAAGAAGTTTGGGCTGGGGATACAATTTAAAAATAAAAGGCATAGAGATGATAGTTAATACAGTAGAAACTGATGAGCTTGTCTACAAAGAATGTATAAAAAGGAAAGCCCATGAAGAGAAGAGGATCAGTGTTACAACCCTAGAGAACATGAACCAGTGAGGACCAGTCCAGGAGAGAGGAGTCAGTAAAGAAAGAACAAAAAGTCATATACCAGTCAGGGCTCAACCAGGCAAGCAGAACTTCTAGGACATATACACATATAAGAGATTTAGTAATAGGAATTGACATTATGCAATTTATGAAAAGCACTAGAGTATGCAACAAAAAAACGAAAAAGACACCAAGCAGAGAAGCAAAATCATGTTATAACCTGTGGGATGAGTAGAATCCATGAGGGCATAGAGATCCCATTGGTCTCTTATTGTTTTCAAACTCCCAACTTTGAGGAAGTGAGTGCCCCGCAGAAGAAACCAGAGCCCTGTGTCACAGAACTAAACACAAATCTAGGAGTACTAAGAGGTGTCCCAGAGGATCTCATGCATTCCAGACATACTCCTCTGTAACCCCATTGAGTTATATACCCCAAGTTCCCAAGGATCAATCACCCAAGCTAATTGAATAACCTCTTATTTGTCTGTTGGTTAATGGCTTAAGAAGCCCGAAGTGATCAGGTGTGGCACTTTCCACTTCTAGTTTAATGGAATAATTGCCATATCTCCTAATAAAAGAGCCCTTCCTTGAAACTAATCCTTCTAGACCAGTAAAACCCAACATTACTAGGATGGGGAGTCAAAATTTCACTAGCAAATCACTAAAGGTAATATGTAGAAGATTCATTCCTGTATTTATTCTTTGATTCTCAGAACCATGAATCCTGGCAAATAGTATACGTCATTCACCAATTTAGAGTATATACCATATCCCAGAGGATATTGTCTCAGCCCACTGGGATGTTGCTCTCCACTGGCACTGGAACTGAGCCTTCAAAAGGCCATTTCACCTATTAAGTCAGTTGTTTCAGGTGATGGAACATGTGGAAAGATCAGTGAATTCCATGGGCATAAGTCCATTGCCTTATTTCATTTGCTATTCATTGAGTTAGCTCTTCAGTAGCAATACCATGTGAAATATCATCCTGGTAAGGTGTTTTATAAGTTCCTGGAGGCATTGCAGACAAGGAAGACAAATTCATGTTCATTGTGTCTATTCTATTGATAACAAAACTTCACCCCTTCCGTGATTTTCACATTCAGCAGCTCTTCGATGACCATTCATGTGGAATATAATCATCTTCATACTTTGTGCCTATTCAGAAACTATCTACATGTCTCTTTCCCAGATCTCCTTGTTGCCAATTTTCTGATTATGTTCCTTCCGAGAATTCCTGGTCATCCCACCAAAACATTAGCCACACCCACAAGTCAATGCAGATCCATACCTCTGGCCATCTCCTCTTACAAACAAAATGACTACTGAGGTGAACTGATAAAAATTCTGCCTTCTGGGAAGATTATTTTTCACTACTGTCCTTCAGGGTCAATCCAGAGTGGGACTATAGTGCTACAGCTGTCTACTTTGGGGTATTGACAGCACTTCATATAGAACCATCTGTAAATCAAGTTGAAATATTGCTTCCTCATTTAAGTGGAAATAGAGAATTCTCCATGAAATCATACATGCAGGCTGAAAGAGGAGAAGGCACTATTGCAGGAGTATGGATCCTGGGTGTTTGATTTTTGTTTGTTTGTTTGTTTGTTTGTTTGTGACAAGTTTTGCTCTGTAGCCTAGGCTGGTGTGATCATAGCTCACTGCAGCCTCGACCTCCTGGGCTCAAGTGATCCTCCTACCTCAGCCTCCTGAGTAGCTGAGATTACAAGCACCTGCCACCATGCCCAGCTAATTATTTTATTTTATTTTTTGTAGGAACAGGGTCTCACTTTGCTGCCCAGACTGGTCTTGAACTCTTGGACTCAAGCAATCCTCTCACCACAGCCTCCCATTGCTTCCGGCCTAACCATGGGCATTTGTGACACTTGGTCGTGTAACTTATTTATGCTTTGGGGTCTGCTCAAACCCTGGTGTCTGCTATTCCAATTGGTTGTGGAATGCTGCTGTTCCCATACAATGGCTTTGCTTGTCAGACAAGGCAAAGTTCATGAATAACTCGCATAGCATGGCAACTTGCTTCAAGCACCAGCAGACATGCTGGGTTAGACATCTCAGTCAAAGGACAATTTGTATGGCAGCCCAGACTTGTTGCAGAACCTTCTTTTGTTTTGAGTCCTCGTCCCCAAGACTAGCAGTTTTTCAGATTGCTCAGTAAATGGGTCAGAGTAGCACACTCAAATGAGTTAAATGCTGCCTCCCAAATTTAGAAGCCACATTGGTTTTATGCCTCTTCACGATAAGAGGTGCCTTCCAGTAACTTGTCCTTCACTTAGAAATGGGTCTCTTCACATGTCTCAGACTATTGGGACCCTTGAAATTTCACTGAGGTGGCAGAAGCCTGATTTTTGCCCTATTTACTTGCCACCACCTAGCCCACATGTTTTTACCAAAATGTCTAGAGTAGTTGTTACTTCTTTCTTTCTAGGTTCAATTCACATGATATCATCAATGTAACTGACCAGCAAGATTTCCTGGTGAAATAAAGACACAGGTTCCCTGCAAGAGACCTGGAGAATTGACATAGCTGCAAGGGTGAAACATCCAAGATGTGTTACTAGCCAACAGAAAGCAAAGTACATTTAATGGTCTTTAATAACAATTAAGACACAAAAGCAATTGCAAGAGCAATTGTCAAAACATCAGGAGCCAGGATATGTGTTGTTTTACCTCCCCCCACCCCCCGCAACAAAACCACATCTAGAATTGCAGCTGTAATTAAAATCACCACCTGATTAAGTTTACAATAATTCTGTCATTCTCTCAGATACATCTTTCTTCTCCATAGCCCCAGTTGGTGTGTTGAATGGGGTCATAGTAAGAAACACCAACCTGTGTCTTTTACATTTGTGATGGTGGCACTAATCACCTCAATCTTCCAGGAAATTGGTATTGCTTTTAATTTACGATTTTGAAGGCAGTTCTACTGGCCTCCATTTCTCTTTCAGGTGAAAAAAATCAATGTGAGAATTCTGCCTGGTACTGAGTACTGAGTGCAATTATTCACTCTGCTGTGGAAAAAGCCTATGGGTGGGATTGGGGACCCTGAGAAATGGAAAAGAGACAAACACTCTATTGACCTCTGCAAGTCTGACTAGCAGACTACCAGAGATATTTGGTCTTCAGGAATTAGTGTCCATTCAGAGAAATCCCTGAAGTCTGATTATTTCCCCTTCTCCATGATATATTCATTCTAATAAACAGCTGCAAGTTGTTTTGGGGAAAGCTAAAAGGACATTTGCAGTATATATTTTTTGCCTCAATAGCTGAGTCCATACTTAAGCAACCTCAATCCCCTGTTCTTTCTAGGGGCTTTATATCTGAATTGGTGCAAGGCTGAGACTCAGTTAAGACTCCACAACTCTCCAGTGTGGGAATTAATGATAGGCTTCTGTTCCCAGTCCTAAAACTCTCTGCTTATATGTCAAGACTTTATTAAGTTTACCATCTTCTTCAGTTCTAAAAACTCCATGATCAATGAGCCAATGCCAAATAAATGTGGCTACAGCTATTATCACTGCTTTGATTCTGCTGCCTATTATAATAACCACACCTACCTTGTCATTTAAGTGCCACCACTTGGTCCCTGCTACCCTCTGATCTCATCAAAGATAGTGATTCCTCCCACTGAATTCAGAGAGCCTAGTCTGTCACAAATCATATTTCTCAGGGCAAACAAGTCTTACATGTGTGCTACATGATAAATTGTTATTATTCTAATTTCCCTGAGTCTTTTGATATCTTTATTTTTTAATTTTTGTAGATTTAGAGAGTGAAAGTACAGTTTTGTTACATGTAATTGTACAGTGAAGTGTGGGCTCTTAGAGTCATCATCACCTGAATAGTGTAAATTGGACCCATTAAGTAATTTCTCATCTCTCACACCCTCCCACTCACTCTCCCTTCTGAGTCTACAGTGTCTATTATTCCACATTCTATGAACATATGTACACATTATTTAGCTCTTACGTATAAGTGAAAACATGGTGTTTGACTTCCTGTTTCCGAGTTACTTCACTTGAGATTATGACGTTCAGTTCCATCCATGTTGCCGGAAAAGATATTATTTTATTCTTTTTTGTGGCTGAGTAGTATTCCATTGTATATACAAGCCACATTTTCTTTATCCAATAATCTTGTGATAGACACTTGGGTTGATTCAATATCTTTGCTATTGTGATTAGTGCTGCCATAAACATATGAATGTAGGTATCTTTTTGATATAATGATTTCTTTGCCTTTGGGTAGATGCCCAGTAGTGAGGTTGCTGGATAAAATGGTAGTTCTATTTTTAGTTCTTTGAGAAATCTCCATACTGTTTTCCACAGAGGTAGTACTAATTTACATTCCCATCAACAGTGTGTAAGTGTTCCATTTTCTCTGCATCCTTTCCCACATCTGTTATTTTTTGGCTTTTTAATAATGGTCATTCTGACTTTTGTCAGATGGTATCTCATTGTGGTTTTAATTTACAGTTTTTTAAAATTAGTGATGTTAAGCATTTTTTATATGCTTGTTGGCCATTTGTATTTTTTTTTTGAAAAATGCCTTTTTATATCCTTTGCTCACTTTTTAAGGGGTTATTTAGTTTTTTTGTTGTTGTTGAGTTGAGTTCCTTGTACATACCGAATAATATTCCTGAGTCTTTTGATGCCTTTCTTTATGTGTTGCCAGTAAAGTTTTGGCATTTCAACTTAAGTGTAGTCTACCTTTTGGTCCATTTCCCTTTGTCAGTCAACAAAAGAGCTGTTAGAGCCACTCCAATCTTCTCAGACTAACACACAAAATCTGAAATCTCTGTTTAGCAAGGCCATGTCAATAGATTTGGTTAATACAACTTAATGTTCCCCCCACCTTGATCCCACATTCTTAGAATCCATTCCCATATGTGTTTGACAGATTTCTGTCTATGTAAATTGGCAACATCACCAGTTCTTCTGGTGTATATTTTTCCTCCTTCTTTGTATCCCACATGTTGGAGTCTGCACTTGAGTCTGTTTATAGATCTAGAAGCAGTGAGTGAAAGGTAGTAAGTATAGACCTCAAAAGGAACAGTCGTCCCTTGCAAAGCAGCTCCTTCAAGGGAGGCTCTTATAGATTCTTCAAGAAGGATGAACCAACAACTCAATTAGACCCTTCATTCTTGCTAAAATATTCTATGACAGCAAATATTTAGTCACTCAAACCCTTGCCTTCTTTAGGAACTTGATTACAGATTTCTACAGGTGATAATTCAAGTAACTGTTTTGCCACGACATGCCATGGATTACCAATGCCCCCTTTATAAATGGAAACAGAGTCATTAGTGCCCTTCAATCTAATAAGACCAGAAAACTGATGATAGATAGTCCAGAGCCATTGCAGAGAACTCATCCTTAAAAATGTGTTGTTCCTGGTACCAAATTCTGAATCAGTCAGGGTTTGATTAGAAAAACAAAACTAGTGTCAGGAATGATGTAAAATACAAGTTTGCTGTAGTTATATGATCTCATATATTGGTGGGAGCCAGTTGGTTAGTTGAATGCATAGCTAGCTAGTGGAATGCATAGATACTGAACAGGTATTGCTTTCGTGCATCTGTTGCCTTTTTCCCTTTCAACTTTTTTGGGGTTTATTTTGGTAAAATATACATAAAATTTGACATTTTTAACCATTTTTAGATGTACAGTTCAGCAGTATTATTTACATTCACATCGCCGAGTAATCATCACCTCTATCTCCAGAACTCTTCGTCTTGCAAAACTGAACATCTATTCTATTAGGCAATAACTTCCCATTTCCTTCTCTCCTTACCCCTAGGCAACCCCCATTTCACTTTCTGTCTCTATGATTTTGACTACTCTAGGTACCTCAAATAAGTGGAGTCATATAGTATTTTTCATTTGGTGACTGATTTATTTCACTTAGCATAATGTCCTCAAGGTTCATTCATGTTATAGTCTACGTCAGAATTTTCTTTCTTTTAAATGTTGAATAACGTTCCATTGTTTGTATGTACCATATGATTTTAATCTATTCATCCATCAGTGGATGTTTAGTTTGCTTCCAAACTCTTGACTATTATGAGTAATTCTGCTGTGAATATGTGCATACAGATATCTTTTCCAGTCTTCATTTTTAATTATTTGAGTATATATCCAGAATTGGTAGAGCGTATGGTAATTTTATTTTTAATTTTTTTGAGGACTCATCATACTGTTTTCCACCAAAGCTGTTCCATTTTATATTACCGCTGACAGTGCACTAGTGTTCCAATTTCTTCACATTCTCGCCAATACTTACTATTGTCTTTTCTATTGTTGTTATTACCCATCCTAATGGGTGTGAAGTGGTTTTTTATTGTGGTTTTGACTTGTATTTCCCTAATGACTAGTGGTGTGATGTTGAACATCTTTTTATATACTTATTGGCCATTCATATGTCTTCATTTAACTCCTTTGCCCATTTGGAATTGGCTTTTCTTGTTGTTGATTAGTTTTAGGAGTTCTTTATATATTCTAAATATTAATACCTTATTAGAAACATGACTTGCAAATATTTGATCTCATTCTGTAGGTTGCCTTTTCACTCTCTTGATAGTGTCCTTTGAGTTTTTAATTTTCACGAAGTCCAATTTGTCTATTTTTTCTTTTGTTGCTTGTGCTTTTGGTGTCATAGCCAAGAAATCATTGCCAAGTCTAGTGTTACAAAGCTTTCCCCCTATATTTTATGCCATGAGTTTTATGGTTTTAGCAATGAAATTCAATTTTTGATGCATTTTGAATCAATTTTTGTGTATGATGTTAGGTAAGAGTTCGATTTTATTCTTTTACATACAGATATCCAGTTTTACCAGCATCATTTGCTGAAAAGACTTTCACCATTGACTAGTCTTGGCTTCCTTGTTGAAAATGATTTGACTACAGTCATGTCAGGAAGATGGTGGAGGAAGAACCTGCCACAGTCATTTCCTCACAGAAACATCAATTTACACAACTATCCATGTGTGATAAAATCTTACAAGAGTCAAGGAGTTCAGGTAAGAGATTACAGCACCTGGTAGAGCAAATAAATAAGAAAAAAAGAATTTTCAGAGATTTGACAGAGATGTTTTAAAAAGAGAAAAAAAGGAAAGAAGAATTGCAGAGGGTTGGAAGGACAATTTGACATTACCTTTGCCATGCCTTTCCCAAGCCTGGGCAGCACAGTGTGAGAGAGAGACCCTCTAGCAAGAGGGATGGAGAGTGAATTGAGCAACCAACTTTGCCATGAACCAGAGCACCAGGCCTACCTCGATGAACCCCAGAGTAAGGATGCCCGTGGCCTCAGGATTCTGGCTGACCCTCAGGGTCCCAGGCTCTAGGTCCACTGCCAGGGACCCTGTTGCCAGGCCTGCCCCAGTGGATCTAGAATATAGGTCCATCCCTGTGGGCCTAGGTTCCGGGTCTGCCCCCACAGATTCAGGTGCCAGGCCCAACCCTGTGGACTAAAACTCCAGACTTGCTCCAGTGCCACAGTCCCAGATACTTGGGAGGCTGAGGAGGGAGGATTACTTGAGCCCAGGAGTTCAAGTCTAGCCTGGGCAACACAGCAAGTACCCATCTTTATTTATTTATTTTTTTTGAGTCGGATTCTCACTCTGTCACCCAGGCTAGAGTGCAATGGCACGCTCACTGCCACCACAGCCTCAACCTGCTGGGCTCAAGCCATCCTTTGCCTCAGCCTTCCAAGTAGCTGGAACTAAAGGCACATGCCACCACACCCAGCTAGTTTTTTTTATTTATTGTAGAAATGAGGTCTCTCCAAGTTGCCCCCTTCGACTTGAAGGTCTTGAACCCTTCAACTCTGGCAATCCTCTCACTTCCACCTCCCAAAGTGCTGTGATTACAGACATGAGCCACCAGGCCTGGCTGTGAGACTCCTTCTTAAAAAATAAATACATAGGCTGGGCATGGTGGCTCACACCTGTAGTCCAAGCACTTCGGGAGGCCGAAGTGGGAGGATTGCTTGGGGCCAGGCATTCGAGACCAGCCTGGACAACATTATGAGACCTCATCTCTCCAAAAAATCAAAAAGATTTGCCAGGTGTAGTGGTGAATGCCTTGTAGTCCCAGCTACCCAGGAAACTGAAGCAGGAGGATCGCCTGAGCCCAGAAGGTTGAGGCTGCAGTGAGCCATGATTATGCCACTGCATTCCAGTCTGGGCAACAGAAGTGAGACTCTCACTCAAATAAATAAATAAATAAATAAATAAATAAATAAATAAACACATAAATAAAATTTTAAAATAAATAAGTCTAACTTACCTATTAATAACAACTAGGGGTGCTTTAATTACAGTTACAGAAGAAATTTTAAAACATTATTATGATTTATATAATGATATTTTTGAAAAGGAACACTTTACCATCTGGGCATTCTTTCGTCTCAACCAGATAAACTGGTCTTATCAAAGAAACATCAGATTCCTTACAATGTAGAATCCTATATTATGAATTAAAATTACTTGATTTTAACATTATTTACAGACTTTTACTTTCAGGATTTGCAGACGAAGTTATTCAGACACTGCAGAACATTTTTCTGTTTCAAGTCATTGAAGAGTATAATGGGTTGAATGATGCCTCCCAAAATTCATGAACGCCTAGAACCTCAGAATATAAACTTATTTGGAAATAGGGTTTTGCAGATGTAATGAGTTAGATGAGGCCCTAAATTAGGATAGGTCCTAAATCTAATGACTGGTATTTTTATAAGATGAGTAGGAGATACACAGAAACCAAGACACACAGAGAAGATGGTGAAGACAGAGCAGAGATTGGAGTTATCTACCATACACCCAGGAACACTAGAAACCACTAGGAACTGGAAGGGACAAGAAGTCTTTTCTAGAGAGTTTGGAGCGTGGCCTGGTTCACACCTTTATTTCAGACTTCTGATATCCAGAATTGTAGGAAAAATAATTCCTGTTGTTTTAAGCTACTCAGTTTGTAGTAAGTTTTACAGCAGTTCCAGAAAGCTAATAGAGATTTTGGTGTCAGTAGTGAAATGCTGCTGTAACAGATACCTACTAATTTGGAAGTGGTTTTGAAGTTGGGTAACAGGTAGAGGCTGAAAGAATTTTGAGGTGCATGACAGAAAACACCTAGATTACCATGAAGAGCCAGTTGATAGAACTAGGGCACCAAAGACAGTTCTGGTGGGGGTTCAGATGGAAGTCGGGAGCACAGAAAAGACCACCTCTATCATCTTACAGAATACATAAACAGAATGTTGGCAGAAATACTTTTTTTTTTTTTTTTGAGTAGGGATCATTCTCTGTCACTCAAGCTGGAGTGCAGTGGCACGATATTGTTTTACCACAGCCTTGACCTCCTTGGCTCAGTGAATCCTTCCACCTCAGCCTCCCGAGTAGCTGGGACTACAAGCATGCACCACCAGGCCCAGCTAATTTTTGCATTTTTGGTAGAGACATGGTCTCACTATTTTTCCCAGGCTGGCCTAAAACTCCTGGACTCAAAAAATCCTCCTGTTTTGGTCTCCCAAAGTGCTAGAATTACAGGCATGAGCCACCATGCCCAACAGAAACAGAAATGTGAACGTGCTTCTGCTGAGGTCTCAGAAAGAAATGAGGAACATGTTGTTGGACACAAATTGGAAAATAGGCTTAGACTCCAGATAATGAGTTAATTTAGGGAGGCAGTAGGGGACTCAAGAGAGGCTTCTTTGGTGTTGACATAGATGGTGTTTATAAGGGTGTTTACTGCAGGATGATTCTTTGATCTGTATTTTTACGTTTTTGTTTTTGACTTTTCTCTGTTATATAATTCCAATAGGTGTTTTAAAACTGAGGTGTTTAGATGTAGAACAATGTTCGCAACTTAGCCTATGATTTGTCACTTAGAAATCTGATGGGTTAAAAAGAAGCAGAAGGTATCATTGTGTATTTTGTTTGTTTGAAAGCTTCTCCACCTTTGGAGTTGATGACATGAATCCCCTTGTCTCTAACTAACCTTATTTGTCTGTCTAACATCTAATAGCGTATACGTTATGATGTTGAGCTCCTGATGCTGTCGCTGCCCATCTGTTTTGCTTCCTTGGGACTTGCTCCTTGTGAAACACAGCTCCTACAACTGCCATTCATTTGCACTGAAACATGAGTAAATACCTCAGCTTGTCTAAGAGATCTGTCTCTTACAAAGCAGTTATCACAAAAATTAAAGTACTTTTCTCTTTTGTCTTTTCTCCAGGCAGAATAAATACTGATACCATCTCACGGTATTATGTTCATTTAAAAACAAGTTATGTTCCAACATGGATGAACCATGAAAACATTCTGTTGGTCGGATGTGTTGGCTCACGCCTGTACTCTCAACACTTTGGGAGACTGAGGTACGACAATTGCTTGAGGTCAGGAGTTTGAGACCAGCCTGGGCAACATAGTGAGACCTCGTCTCTACAAAAACAAAAACAAAAACAAAACAATTAGCCAGGTGTCGGCAATTAGCCAGGTGTCGGGGCATGTGCCTGTAATCCCAGCTATTCAGCTGGCTGAGGTGGAAAGACATCTTGAGCCCAGGAGGTCCAGGCTGAGGTGAGCCAGGATCGTGCTACCAAACTCCAGTTTGGGCAATAGAGGGAGACTCTGACTCAAAAACAAACAAACAAACAAAAGTCAGATACATACAACCACATTTCAAAAAATTTGATTTATATGAAATTTCTCAAATAGGCAAATCCATAGAGACAAAAAGCAGAGTAGTAATGACCAGGGGCTAGATGTAGAGGACATGAGGAGTAGATGCTAATGGACATGGTGTTTCTTTTTGGATTGATGTAAATGTTCTGGAAATAGATGGTGGTGACGGTTGTACAACTTTTTTTAATATACTAAAAACCACTGAATTGTACACCATGGAAGGGTTAATTTTATGGCATGTGAATTATATCTCAATAAAGCTGTTCTAAAAACTTAAGCCCTGAGCTAAGTACCTTTAAAAAAAGTTAACCTTGTTGTGATGTCTAGAGAGATGACTGACTGGCTAGGGAACAGCGGTAGGAAGAAAATTTAGTTTCCACGGCAGTCTTGTGCATTTAAAATTTTTGTACCATGTGCACATGCTATCTATAAAAGATAATCGATTAACATAAAAACCATTTAAAAAATATTATTCATTTGTTACACATGAAATGTTTTAGTTTATATAATACTGAAATAGATCCATGTTGCCTAAATATTGAAGGCAATTCTGTAGTTGGTATTTTGACATCATTTGAAAAGGGTGATTATCAATGAACTCTTTATTAGAAAACATTGAAGTGATTTTAGGAGTTCCCAGTCATCCAGAGTTGCAGTTGAGAATTCCTATTTGAATCAAATTCATATTTCTTTGTTGATATCCTGTCTTTTCTTTCATGGAACATTTAGGATTTCTTGAAGTTCAGAAATTTCAGCACAATCTTTTGTGACTTTATCAATATTGTTTTCTCTTAAATATCTCTGAAAATATTAACTGCATCGAGATAAAATGAGCTATTCTCCACAGCAAAGGATTTATAATCGCTTTAAGGGATCACATGTGACAGCTGTGTGGTCAGCTGCCATTTTGGATTGCTATGCTAGCTCAGCAAGATGAATGGAAGCGAGAAATTGCTCTAGACAATGCAGGCATCTTTTTAAAAGAGGTTGTACATCAGTCAAGACACAGTGCACTAGAAACAGAAGCCACTCTATCTATGTTTTTAAGCAGAAAAGAATTTAGTAGCTGGATTCAATATTTATCAACTCAATGGAAGGCCAGGAGACAAAGTTAGAGAGCTGCTCCCCAAATTTTGACTCGAAGCTTACACAACTGTATTTGCAATCTAGTTCAGGAAGCTAGTGCTGTCACTGCTTTTGTGGCTGTCCCCAGCAGAACCACCTAATATCTACAGCACTCATTTCTAGACACTAGAATAAGTCGTCGTTACTCCCCATTGGAATTCATGCCTATAGTGGAATCTGTCTGCTGATACTACTGCAAGAAGTTGGTTACTACCTCTCATCTGCTTTCAAACCTTGAAAGCTCAACTTGATGGTGGAAGCTAAATCATATCTATAATCCTGATTCTAAGGGAGTCTGAGAAGTATTGTTTTTATTCTAACAGGATCTACAATACAGAGGAAGTAGATGAGACAAAAGTTGAGTGTCAGTAGACATTATCTGTTTTTTCTTTGTCTACTCAGCAGCCATACACATCCTTCAACACAAAAACCTCCTCATAACAGCAGTAAAACCACAGGAGAACCAACATAAGGTAACTAATCCTAATATAACTGAAAACATTGTTTCTTTCAGGGTCAGAATTTGTCCTCGCCCCTTGGAACATATTGGTATTGGACTCTAGGTATAGGATGCAGTGAGGGGATGCCAAGGAGATGGACATGATGGAAATCATCCTTTTGCAAAGTAATAATCTTGGGTGAGGCCATTCATTACTTTGTCTTCAGCAAGAAAGAAGGGTCTACTTTTACTGACAAAGAAAGGCTCTGAGATTTTGAGTCTTGAATCTTAATTCTCAAGGTGCCCTTCCTTCCCAATAAATACCTTAAGTTACAAAATTGCCTGAAATTTGCCTCTCATGGGTTTGAACTATTAATTGATCATAGGACCACATCAGTCCTATGATTACAAGAGATGAGATTACTTTAGAGCAGTGGTTTTCTTTTTTTTTTTGAGTTGGAGTCTCACTCAGTTGCCCAGACTGGAGTGCAGTGGCCGCTTCCGGCCACCGCAGCCTCAACCTGCTGGGCTCCGGCGATCCTTCCACCTCAGCCTTCCAAGTAGCCGGAATTACAGGCGCGCGCTACCACGCCCGGCTGATTTTTTGATTTATTGTAGAGATGAGGTCTCGCTGCCCAGGCGGGTCTCGAACCCGCGGGCTCAGGCAATCCACTCACCTCAGCCTCCCAAAGGCGTGGGATTACAGGCTGAGCCACCGAGCCCGGCTTAGAGCAGTGGTTTTCAATGGCAGGTGGGTGGTGGTGGTGCTGCTGCTGCTGCAAGTGGTAGTGGTGGTGATTTTGCCCCCAAGGGACATTTGACAATGTCTGGACACATTTTTAGTTGTCACAATTTGAGTGAAGGGGAGTTATTTGTAACATCTAGTGGGAAAAGATCAGAGATGTTGGACTATCCTACAATGCACAGGAGAGCCTTCCTCAACAAAGAATTACCTGGCTTATCAATAGTGCCAAAGTTGAGAAATCACAGAAGGTCTCTCTGTTTTAAAACAAGATTTAAGTCAAGAATGTAAAACACTGGGCTTGTCAGCATCTCTGATTTTTAAAAGGCTGTCAGGACTGCCACCCTGGCTCACCCCAGCCTCTTTACTTCTTACTTCCATCTTAATGATCCATCATAACAAGCAATTGCTAACAGGTCTTGTGTTCAATGGGCACCTTATTTCAGGTGATGATATATGATAATTTAAGTAAGTACTTTACTGATATCTCATTTTTCACTGGTAATGAGGACATTACTGCCTTTAAACCCAAACAAGGCCCAATACTAAATCTCAAATTTCCACTGCTGGTTTTATTTCTTTGACTTTTTTTTTTTAAACATCTTTATGTATCAACTGCCGTATCACACAAAGTTTTATTATAGCCAATAGAAAGCACCCTAGATTATTTCATGCTGAAAACAAGTGTGGTATATGCAAAGTTATTTATTTATTTATTCATTTATTTTTGAGTTGGGGGTCTCACTCTGTTACTTTGACTGGAGTGAAGTGGCACGATCATGGCTCACTTCAGCCTCTACCTCTTGGACTCAGGCAATCCTTCTACCTCAGCCTACTGAGGAGCTGGGACTACAGTCACGCACTATCACACCTGTCCCGACCAGCGGGACAAGTAAAACGTGGGCACAAGGAGGACTACCTGCTGCTGGTGAAAAGAGAGAGAGACCAAGAGAGAAAGAGACAGGAGACACGCAGAATAGAGGCAAGACAGTGTTCTGATCAAGCCTCCAAATTTTATTGTTAGGCGATTGCTTGTATACATAGCAAAGAGGGGCGGGCTGAAATAGGGCGTGTGGCGGCTTATGATAGGAGGAAGAGTAGTGGGTGGTATGAGGAGAGGAGGTGGGAGGGGTGTTGTGGTTTGGCGCGCGCGGGCTTTTCGGAGGACAAAGAAGAAGGCTTATATAAGATGATTGCTATTTTTAAAATGGCTCCCAACACACACCTAACTAATTTTTTGATTTTCTGTAGAGATGATGTCTTGCTATGTTGCCTAGGCTGATCTCAAACTCCTGAGGCTCAAGCAATGCTCCTGCCTCAGCCTCCCAAAGTGCTGAGATTACAGGCATGAGTTACTGCACCTGGTCATACAAAGTCATTTAAAAGGCTAGATGAGTGAATGTCAGGGATTCAAGAAAGCTTTTGCATTCCACATCGTACAACTGTAGCTGTGATCTACAGGACAGAAAATGAGTGCAGCTTTTACACTAACCCTTTCCATGGCTGCTTTTTGACTGCAATATTATACCTTTGAATGAAGCTAGTGAGTAGATACTAGACTTTGGATTTTACTCTCATAGATGATGGAGTCTATTTTCTGCTTGTATAGCTACATGACGATGGCCTCTGCCTCACTTCCGTCTTCTAAATATCAGACGCCACTGGAGACCTATGTAATTGTTAAAAGCTTTTTAAAAAATTTAGTTCCTCTCATGTTGTTAGTTTTGTTTAAATATTTAGTGATTCTTGGTTGTCTATATCTGTATACACAGTATACAATATACACTATGTGGTTTTAGTAGCCAGAACTGATATCCTTTGCCCAAATACGAAGCCCTGTTCACCTGTCAGAGAATGAATGCAAGTTCTGATTACAGGTATACTGGCTCTGGTTAGGTATGTACGAGGGGCTAGTAGGACAGTTGGTAGTGTAGTGAAGTACATGTGAGTAGTATCTGCTTTATGGTTTATGAGTCATTTCTATGCTGGATATTCCTATTTCTTGAAGTAGTGCATGCCAATGAGGTAATTACGAGGTCTGACAATTAAGTTCGTGAACTCATCCTAGACAAAGTGCTACACACCTCATTGCTGAATATCACTATGGTTATCTTTGAAGTACTCCCCTTGGGAAGCTATGCACCGATGACAGTGCCTTAGTCCACCTGTCAAAACAATTTTAGAACCCTTTATCTGGAATGGTCATCAGTGCTGTTGTGGTGAGAATGTCAGAGTTTGAATTAATTAGAGCAATGAACAAACATTAAATTTCTTGTTAAACTTGGCAAGAATGGAAATAAAATCAGGGACATATTAGTCCAAGTTTATGGGGATAATGCCATGAAGAAAATGGCAGTGTATAAATGGATTAAACGTTTGCCGAGGGGAGAGAAAGCATCACTGATGAAGAGAGGTTAGGACAGCCAGTAATGAGCAGAATTGACAAAAGCATTGTCACTTGTGTGTCAAAATCATGGGTTGACTGTGAGAAGCAGAGCAGACCAAATAAACATCAACAGACAAACAGTTAGAAAACTCTTAACTGAAAATCTTGGAGTGAGAAAGGTGTGTGCAAAAATGGTCCTGAAAGTGTTCTTGCATCACAACAATGCACCAGCTCACACAGCACTGTCCGTGAGGGAGTTTTTTTAGCCTTACTCATCCAATCTGGTCCTCAGCGCTTTTTTGTATACTTGAAGATATTGAAAGGAAGACATTTTGATGACCTTCAGGACATCAAGGGGAATATGACAACAGCTCTGATGGCCATTCCAGAAAAAGAGTTCCAAAATTGCTTTGACGGGTGGACTAGGCACTGATGTTGGTGCATAGCTTTCATAGGAAAGTACTTCAAAGATGACCATAGTGATAATCAGCAATGAGGTATGTAGCATTTTTTCTAGGTTGAGTTCGCGAACTTAATTGTCAGCCCTTATAGGTCTCCTTCCTATAAATCTGGTTGGTGTCTATTCTGGGAATTTCTGGAGTCAGATTTCTCACTTCATGGCACTGAATTTGAAATTTTATTCGGGGAAAAAGCACTGTTTTCAGCTCTTTTGAAAATAGTATTTCTATATTGCTTTTTTTCTTCTAATGAATTTGTCTGGTTGGGCACAGTGTCTCATGCCTATAATCCCAGCACTTTGGGAAGCCAAAGTGGGAAGACTGCTTGAGCCCAGGAGTTCGAGACCAGCCTGGGCAACATAGCGAGACTCATCTCTATAAAAAAAAATGTTTAAAAATTAGCTAAGTATGGCGGCACTTGTCTGGTATTCCTGCTACTTGGGAGGCTGAGATGGGAGGATCTCCTGAGCCTAGGAGGTCAAGGCTGTGGTGAGCCATGTTCATGCCACTGCACTCTAGTATAGGTGACAAAGTGAGATCCTGACTCAAAAAGATAAAAATAAAAATAAAAAATGAATTTGTCCAGCCTACTCTCCAAGTCTTAGCGCTTCTCATAAGCCATATTATTTTTCATCTCAGTGTTACACAGATACTTTACTGGAAAACTCACTTTGGTGATTCCTAGATGAGTTTATTAGCTTCATAGTCTGTTGGGTTTTGTTGGCAATCTGGACTTACTTCCATAATTGTCAGAATTCTTCCATAGTTTTCAAAAGTCTGCGTGGTGATATTCCACACAAGTTATGGCAGTACTATGGCTTTATGGATTTATTTCTATTTTTATATTTCTTCTGTGATTTGAGTGAAATTTGAGGAGAGAAGAGAGGTAATTCACAGGTTCAATTAGTCTTTGTGAACCAGATCTATTATCCTTTTATTTATAGCAAACTGAACTTTACCTTACTAGCTTCTTAAAAAATAAGTCAAGATCTGCAATTTCTCCCTTAATAAGATGAGACCATCCAATCTTTTTATTTGTTTGTTTGTTTGTTTTTGAGACCATCCAATCTTTACTTCATTCTTCTTATTTTACTTTCCCCAAGCATTCCATTTCTTTACTTCCTAACCTCTTGGATTTGGTTACAATAATTTAGAATTATGACTCCTCTAGTTTACATATCCTTGCTTAGTCATTCCACAATCTTAATATTGATAGTTATCACAATTAACTAAAATATTTAGTTTCTCTTTGTCTTTATATCATTTTTTGCATTGCATGTTCTCCAATTTCTTAGATTAAAAAACATTTCTTGGAGTAATGTTGAAGGTATCTGCTCTGTTATCTGCTTCTCAAAACTTTTAAATTTAACCAGAGAGGATATTATTATTTCCAGATTTTGGGTAAAGAATCAGAGACTCAAAGTTGACTTTTTTAGGGTAAAACAAATTCAGTGGAAAAGCCTTGACTCAAATTCAGATCTCCAAACTCTTAAGTTTACTGTCTTTTATGCACATATTTCTTTTTCCTACAGTAGATGTCGACAACAATAAGATGTTTACTTCACAATTTTTTGTGTAGTTTGTAAGGTCATTTCTAAATATAAACCTTCTGCTTTTCAAAATGATTGCTGACGCTTATATAGTTCATGTTCAGCTTACTTAGTTAGACTGAATTGTGAACACTAAGAGTATACTTTAGCAAAATGCTACATTAGGCTGTTTGTGGTTGTTATTTGGAAAGAATTATTTTTGTAATTATTTCTGTAAATATAACTCTTCCTCTTTGAGTAGTAGTGCATAAGTATCTTGAATTCACAGCTAGAACCAAAAATAAACATAAATATTCTAATAAGAAAATGGCAGAATATTAGGAAACTCACAATTTTCTGCATTAAGACTTTTAAGAGTAATTTATCATGTGTGCATTAAAGACATCAGAAAAACATTATAGGAGATGCTGTGATTGCTAATTCATAAGCAATAAAGATGAATTCTATACATGACATAGAGTAATAGCAATTTAATTTCCTTTCTGAGTATAGGTGCAAAAATCATCAACAAAATACTAGAAAACTGAATCCAGCAATATCTAAAAAGATGTATACATCGTGACTAAATAGAATTTATGCTAGGAGTGCAAGGTTGGTTCAACAGACAAAATTCAATCAGTGTAATAATATACCATATTGCTAAAATAAAGTACAAAAATCACAATCACACTATCACTTCCATAGACACAGAAAGAGTATTTGACCAAATTCAAAGCTCATTCATAATAAAAACAATCAGGAAACTAGGAACAAAAAGAAAGTTCCTCCTCTTGATAAAGAGCATCTGTGGAAACCTACAGGTAACATCAGGCTAAACAGAGAAAGACTGAAATCTTTCTTCCCAGATCAGGAACAAGACAAAGAAGTCTTTTATTCAACAGTGTCCCCAAGTTTCTATCCAGAGAAATTAGACAAGAAAACAAATATTAGGCATTCTGAAAGGGAAGGACAAGTTCAAGCCCCTTTCTTTAAGAGAAATTGCATTCTGCTGACATCCTACTGGCCAGAACTTAATTACATACCAAAAATTGCATCCAGAACATTTCCAAATAGTGAATTCTTGGAAAGCTTGTGCTCATGTAAAATTTGAGGCTTCTATTTTAGAAAAAAAAAAGTGGTGGTGGGGGGAACAAATAGGTATTGTAATAGCCTGTAATAGTGTGCTTGATGTAAGTAACTACATTTTGTAACAAATCCTCCATCTTAACCCAGAGATGACCCCCCTGCATAACCTTCCTGTAATCACAAGTTGTAACTTTGCCGTAATCACAAGCCCACATTCTTTTCCCCCTTGGTGCTTGGAAACTCCTTAATTGCAAATTCTACAGCTATCTGTACCCTTTTGCAACCAAATGTTCTGCAAAAATGTAATCATAACTGTACAGCTTTTGTGGTTTTTGCCTTTATAAACCCCCTGCTCACTGTTCGGGGTTGAGACTTCTTTATGGCACTAACCTGCTCTCAACCATCGGCTAATAAAGGACTCAAATTCAACTTTCTGTGTGTTGGCGACTTCTTTCTCACACTTCGGCTATAACAGTATTGGGAGACAACCAGTGGTTTCTTCTATATTAAGTGCAGATCAAGAAAAACAATTAGAGGCCAGGCATGGTGGTTCATACCTATAATCCCAGCACTTCAGGAGGTCAGTGCAGGTGCATTGCTTGAGCCGGAGTTTAAGACCGGTTGGGCAACACAAGAGAACATCTAAACAAAAATATAAAAAAATTAGCTGAGTATGGTTGTGTGCACCTATAGTCCCAGCTACTAGGGAAGCTGAGGCAGAAGAATTCCTTGAGCCCAGGAAGTTGAGGCTGCAATGAGTGTTGATCATGCCACTTCACTCCAGCCTGGGCCACAGAGTGAGTCCTTGACTCAAAATAAATAAATTTAAAAAAAGAAATAAAAAAGAAATGAATCAAGCAAGTAATTAGGTAAACTTTATTCTTTTTTATTTTTTTCTCCTTTGTTTTTTCTTTTCTCCCTTTCTTCCTCCCTCCCTTCTTTTCTTTTTTTGTTTTCAATACACAGGTTGCAAAAGATTGCTAATCTAAATGCAATATTGTCACCTGGATTTTATATGAAACAGAAGAACATTAGTAGGAAAACTAGTGAAATCTGAATTAAGTGTGTAGTTTAGTTAATAGAATTGTATTAATGCTAATTTCTGAGTTTTGATAAATGTTCCATGGTTATGTAAAATGTTGACATTAGTGAAAGCTGGGCGAAGGGTGTACAAAACTCAATACTATACCGCACTGTTCAGTAAATGTAAAATTACTTCAAAATTAAGAGTTAAAAAAAATAAAGATTGCTGATATCCAGTAAGTGGAGGTTTGGAAAACTGGAAAGAATTCTAATCCATTCTTGGTAGTATGTATCTTAGTATAGTCTATTTTTAGAGAACAATTCAACATTATCTGTTAAATAAATAGATGTTAAGTAATTACTTATTCATTTGTTATATTTGTAAGTGAATTTATGTATTTTGATTCAGAGATTTCCTTCCAGAAATTACTCTTTCATAAAAAAGAATGACAGATTTTAAATCTCTTTTATCTTTTAGATAATTCAGCATAATTCCTCCTAATGAATCTACAAGGTTATTGTCAGAGAGTGAAATACTTGGTTTTATCATTTCAAAGGTAAAACACCAGTTCATGGTACTGTTGGCATTCAAAGTACTATGAAAATAAAGTTCCCAGAAGGGAATTTTTTTTAAGTAACCAAGTTGCTAAGATTTTAACTGGAAGAATAATGGATCTGACAGCCAATGGGGAGTATTAAGAATGGAATGTCATTTCTGGATCTTGAGAAAATGAGGTGTGGGAAGATAAGTGGTTTCCTTTGGAGAAGGCTGTAGGACAAGTGTTTTATTTTATAGCAGGTGATAAAAGAATGATCACTGAAGAGGACGAGGGCTTACTAAGCAGGTTTATACACTGTGGAATAGAAGTTTCTATAGCACAATAGACAAGTTTGAGAGGACTAGAAGTTTCTATAGCACAATAGAAAAGTTTGAGAGGGCAGTGGTAATTTGGCAAGGAGATTTGTGGTTCAGAGAGACTGGAGGGGTTTACATCTTGGACAGTGTTAAGGAAAACAGAAGAATGAGGCTGCAATATAATTGGTATAACTAGTGCCGTGGTGGAGTGTCACAGGGCACTGGAGCCAGTCCAGCTTTTGAGTAATCAGATTCCCAGACTCGTCATGCTGTTTCCATCCCAGACATTTGCATAGGTCTTTTCCTCGTTCTGGAACACCTCTGTCTCTTTTCACCCTTCCCCTGGCCAGTTCAGATACTCTGTGTCTAGATCTCTATATGATTTTCTCTAGGATGTCATTTGGGTGCCTCCTTCTTTCCTAGGCACTTTCCCTTTGTCAGGGAATATTCACAATATACAGTAATTTATCTATTTGTATCTTCAACTGTACCTTACTTTCTGGCAGAGAAAAGACAATAACCACCTTGTAGAAGGTACAGACTAGAGATTAACATTCCATAAATTGCTCTCTATAAATACTTATGAAATATTTTTTCAAGTTTAATGTTATAACACTTAATTTCAGTTTACTATCACAAAAAATTCAACACGAAAAAATCCCAGTAAGCTCCACTACTGCATTATATAATTTGATTCCTGCATGTTTCATTTACACAGACTTTCATAAGATTGTATTTCTCCATGCTACAAACATTTCAATTCAATGTATAGTTTAGAAATAAATAAATTAAACCAGGTTTATGCAGATATTTACCTTTGATATATGAACAGTTTAAAAACTATTAACACTGCTTCAGATTCTAACTTTTTAGTAATGTTTTTAAGAGCAGTTAACTTGTATGTGAATAAGTGTGGCATTAGAAACTCCTTAGGGACTGCCATATCCGATAGTACATACTGTTCTCATGTATTTATGGTTTTAAGAATTCATCTTAAAAAAATAGATTCCCTAAGTGGATACAAGGCACTACTTCACATACATCCAAGAAGATACACAATACATACACAGTATGCTAGGTAGAAGGATTTTACCCAGATGTACTTTCGTTTGCACTTAGCCATACTGTGGATGTTTTACTTATGTAGAAATTTCTGTCCATAGCACGGTAGTTTTAATTAGAATAATTAAATGAATACCTTTTTCTCCGTTCGATTTACAATTTTCAAAGCAGCAATCAGACAAAGTCTGATTAGCCTTTTGCAGAAAATAAATGTTTTGCACATTCCAAGATTGATTATTTATTTATCTAGTCAGAGTCTCACTCTGTCGCCCAGGCTGCAGGCGCACGACCATAGTTCACTGCAGGTTCGACCTCCCAGACTCAGGCGATCCTTTGGCCTTAGCTTCCGAGTACCTGAGACTTCAGACGTGCGCCACCACTCCCAGCTAATTTTTCGATTATTTTGTAGAGATGAAGGCTAGCCATATTGCCAGGTTTGTCTGAAACTTCAGTGCTCAAGTCATCCTCCTGCCTGGGCCTCGTAAAGTGCTTGGATTACAGGCAAGAGCCATCATGTCCAGGCACGTTCCAAGATTTTTTTTTTTTTTTTTTTAAGGCAAGCCCTGAGAGTGTTGCTGATTCGGTGGGCTGCCAAGATGTTTTAAGAGATGGAATTTATAGAAGCAGCAGGTAGAGTGTGACTGTCTCTATCATTTTTTTTTTTTTACCGATGGTGGCTTCAGAGGCAGCAAACGCCTTTTTGTGACTAGTTTCCTCCGAGTAAATCTTTAAAAACACAAAAGCAAAACAAACCAGAAACAAAATATGGCCTCGCATGAATTTGAACTAATGGGCGAATAAGGAGAGAAGGGGCGGAGCCTCAGGGGTTTGTGGGAGGAGCCTCACAGGGTCTGGGCGGGACCTCCGTTTGCGCTCGGCATTCCTTGACGGTGTTCGGCTCCCGCTCGGCTCTGTTCAGCTCCTGCTGAGGGATGGGGGCCGGCGGCGAGCCCCGCGCATGCGCCCTCGCCTCCTGCCACTCGCAGGGCCGCACGGGGCCCGAGTTTTCACTTCCTCCTGCTAGAAGCTGTATCCGGGTCGTTGCCTTCCCTATTGTCTGAGGCAGCCGGCCTTGAACCGTGCAAATTCTGGGTCTTTTGTGGCTTCTGGTGCAGGCTAATAAAGTTTTTCTTTCTTTTTTTTTCTTCTAGTTTTAACGGGGGAAATCAGCTCCCCAGGGCCGCCGGGTTGGCTGCGCTGCCTGGGCCGGGGGGCTCCTCCTCCGGCCGGGGGGCGCCGCGGGCAGGGGGTCGAGTGGCCGGGGCCGGGCGCGGCCAGGGGCCGGGGCCGGGGCCACCGCGGGGCGGCTCCAGGACGCGCCCGGGCGGGTCTCAGTAGCGTCTCCGCGACCTGCCTCCGCGGCCCTAGGCCCCGACCTCCCGCCGCCGGGGCTCCGGCAGCCTCTCCCTACGCCTCCATCCGCACGACCGCCTCGCGGACTCCTTAGTAAGTGTGGCCGAGGCCTCCCGGCGACAGCGGCCCGTGTCCGCCCTTCTCGAAGTCGGGGCCGGGGGCGAGCCGAGCA